>NC_041388.1:511463859-511482755 GCF_002162155.2 Triticum dicoccoides
AAAAAAGGCCCGGAGCCTGTGAAGCAAGGCGAGTGCCTGTGAAGCTCTCGCGCTCGAGGAAAAAAGGCCCGGAGCCTGTGAAGCAAGGCGAGTGCCTGTGAAGCTCTCGCGCTCGAGGAAAAAAGGCCCGGAGCCTGTGAAGCAAGGCGAGTGCCTGTGAAGCTCTCGCGCTCGAGGAAAAAAGGCCCAGAGCCTGTGAAGCAAGGCGAGTGCCTGTGAAGCTCTCGCGCTCGAGGAAAAGGCTCAGAGCCTGCGGAGAAGGCCAACGCATGTGAAGTTCCTCACCAGCGACGGTCGCACATCCTGGGGACCCAACTAGAAAACACCCAAGGCGTCGCGCCCCCCCCCCCTGCGGACTGCCTCAGAATCAACGTGGGACAAGGTTAGCCAGCCCACCGTCAGGCGCACGCACAATTTGATTACTACTAATATGATGGGCAGAGGTTTTTACATGAGGGGCTTCCCCTCCGAAAACGCTCTCACAAGCTACCAGGTCAAAAGCCTGAATTCTATTCGTGCAGGGTAAAAAAAGGGGGCAGGAACGATGCACGCTCAGTCGGACCAATCCCCCAATGCGTCCCCGGAAGCACCTCCCGAGCCTTCACCAGAGTCGCCAAGCTCGCCATCAGCGCCAGCGTCGCCGCCATCGGCGTTAGAGCCGCTTGCCGCGCCGTCCTCATCAGCGCCCACGACCACGTCGCTGTTGTCCGAAGCGAAGGCCCTAACAAGGGTGTCCATGTTACTCTCCACCCAGCGCGACAGGTCGTCTCGGACGGCCTGGGGGACTGGGGCGATGACGGCGTCGAAATCGAAGCGAGGATTCATGTTCTGGAGATGGCTGAAGACGCGGGAAAAGGCGCGCTTGAGCAAGGCGTGGCTCCTCTCCTCCACCAACCTGTCGGCCCTGACCGACCGAGCCTCCAGTTGCGCCACCACGGCAGTGAAGAACTGCAAGTTGCCGGTGTAATTAATCGTGCGTGGTTCACTGACGGAGGCCTCGCAAATGTTGCCCAAGGCTACGTTAGCCCTCTCCCTGAGCGTGGTGAGCATGGGACCATGCGCGTGCTCCAGGAGTCGCCGCTGGCGTATTTCATCGGCGTTCTGGCGCTCAACGGCCTCAGCCTCCTCCATTCGCTGGTGAAGACAGAGCACCTCGGCTTGGGAGGCGGCCAACTCCTTCTGCGTTGCCTCGAGAGTGGCCTGGGAGGCGCCGGCCCGCTGTATCGCCTCGTCATGTTGGGTCCTCAGGGCTGTGGTTCTGCCCTCAGCTTCGACCCGGATCATCCTCAGCTTCCCCTCGAACTCACGCTCGAGGCCTTGGCGCGCCTTCGCCACCCGACGACAAACCTCCTCCAGGACACGCGCCTCCTGTGCGGCGACATCATCCTCCGCCCGCGACACCAGGCGCTCCCTTGTCTCCAACCGCTCGTACTCAAGGGTTCGATCGGCGGCTTCCAGCATCAACGCCTCCTCGCGCTTCCGGAGTTCAACTGGGTCACCAGAAGCCACCCCCATCGACGCAAGGGCTGCTTCGCGCAGCTCTGCTTTCTCCTCCAAAGAGTGGCATCGGGCCAGGAGCTCGCGAGCCCGCTCCTCCGCCGCCTCCCGCCGACCATCAGCTCCCCGGGCCTCCTCGATGGCCTGGGAGCGGGCCACTCGGGAGGCCTCCAGCGATGCCTTCGCCTCTTCATCATCAAGGTCGCGCTGGCGGCGTGCGAGGACGACGGCGGCCTCCAGCTCACGCCTCCCCGCAGCCAGGCGCAGGCCCTCGGCCTCCAGGCGAGCGTCTTCCTCGGCAAGCTCTTCCCCGAGCAAGTCCACCGCGTCGGCTGCCCGTCGAAGGAACCCATGACGGCGAGCGCGGCGCTCCCGGGCGCGCTCGAGCACATCTTCTGCGCCATCACCAGCCCCGAGCAGGTGCTGGGGGCTGCGGGTCACCGCTCCTCCCCCGGGCAGGGGGCTGGGGGCTGGCGCCCCCACGATGGTCGGGCGAGCCGCATCAGAAGCCCGGCCTAAGGCCAGCCCGTCTCTAGATGAGGGGCGCAGGAGGCGCCTCAGCCAGTCGCAGTCGAAGATCAGGCGGGAGGTACCCGACTGGCCGGCTATCCCCCGGGAAGGCCCGCGAAGGAGAAGCATGGGGAACGAAGGGCCGCGGCGAACCTCGGGATGGTCCGCCCCATCAGACGCCCTCACCACAAGGGCAGAGCTGCTCGGAGCATTCGAGGATGACAGAGGAGGCGAAGCTAAGGGAGGTGGTACCTCGACAGCTTCCGCGACCCCAGTCGGAAGAGGCCTGCAGAGCAAGGATCAGCGAGAGCAGCAAGGGGATCAGGAGCCAGAAAGGGAAAAGACTTACTCGTCAATGGCAAAGTACTTCCTACGCTTCAGCACGCGACAAGGGGAGTCATCACCCAGGGCCTCCCTCTTCCTCCGGAGGGCCTCAAAGTCCACGCGGAAACGACCCAAGAGAAGGGCGCAAGGATCAACCTGCCGCGAGGATGAAGCATCAGAACGGACCGCGTCGGGAGCGCCTGTCTGGCATGCGCCGCCCATAGCCTCGCCAGGGGGTGCGGCTGGGGCCTCCGAGGCCTCCGCCCCAGGCACTGAGAGCAGCTGCCTGCCACCTTCAGGTGCAGCGGCACCCGGCGCTGCCACCCCCTCAGGAGTTGTCCCCTCGCGAGCGGCACCCGGCGCAACCACCTCCTCAGGAGCCCCCACGGCCCCAGGCGTCTCCTGCCTCCCTGCTCCGCCACTCGAGGAGGAGTCGCCTTGGCCGATCGGGAGGGGGGTAACAACTACAGGGTTCTCGCGAGGCCCTTGGAGGCCAGCGGGGCGCAGCCCCCACTCATCGAAGGTGGGCAACTGCTTCAGGAAGTCAGCCTTGCTCTGGCAAAGATACAACAAGGCCCCTCCTTGTCGGATGTTGCCGGGGTTGATGTCCCCGGCCAAGGTCAAGAGCGTCCACCTCAGCGCCGCAGGAGCCAGATCTTCTTCCTGGAGCCTCATGTCATCCACGCGCCCATGGAAGGTCCACATTCGGCGAGAGTGGCACTGCAGGGGAGCGACGCGGCACAGCAGAAACTCCTTCACCACTTTGGGCGCTGTCACGCCGAGCTTTCTCAGGAGCGCGAAGCGGGACCAGACGAAGACGAGCCAGGGTTTCTTCAGCGTCTCCTGGCCCCAACCCGAATTTGGGACAGCTGGAGAGGTCGGCTCCGATAGCGGGGGGTTGGGCACCCCTGTGTCCACATACAACCACCGCTCGCGGAACCCGGCTGCGGGCTGGGGAGGTTGAAGTCAATCCCAGAGGCCTCTGTCCCAGGCTCGGCAGCGAAGCTCGAGCACGCCCAGCGCTGGGAAGGGTCGACGAGACACAGCGAGAAGAAGTGACGCAACAAGGCAACCGAAGGAGGGATGCCCACCATGGCTTCGCAAACGAAGGCGAAGACTGAAAGGAGGGTGATGGATTCAGGACTTAGATGCATCAAGTGGATCTGATAATGGGAAAGCACGGCATTGAAGAAATCAGAAAAGGGGGGAACCAGACCCGCCCACAAGGCATTGGTAAAACATGGGACCTCAGTCGCTGTCCTGTCAATGGAGAAGTGGGACGCGGGCCAGGCAGTCGTCCTCCCGCATTCGCTGAAGGCGGTGGCCAGGGCCAAGTTGTCCCTGCCCAGGCACTCTTGGTTGAGCACAGTCAACTGACCAATGATGGGGGCCGCCGCAGGCGGCGCACAAGATGAAGGCGCGGGTTCCTCCCCCCTCTCTTTCCTCGTCGGAGTCATGGCGATGGGAAGGAGGGGGAAGATTCGAGATTGGATTGAAGGCGGGAGCAGGTGTTCGAAGGAAGGAAGAACGAGGGACGCCCGAGCAACAGGAAAGGGAGCGGCTGTGTACAACTGCTAGTCCGCCTAGCAGGGCGCACAATAAGGAAGCGTGGGGGAACGGTGCTGCCCACGTCCAATCAACCGCCACGCGGCGCCCAAGGCCGCAGGCTGTTAGGGCCCGCGGCGCTTCGCCCTTGCCCTTTCGCCTCTCGGCATGGCCAAGTCCATGCGCGCCTTGGGCCCGGGGGCTACTGTCGGCATTCTGGGAACGGGGGTCCCCAGACTTGCCTGCCTGCGGCCTGCGGCGTGGCTCAAGTGGGGGCCCAGCGCGGCCCATCTTCATCAGCACAAGACTCAAGACCCTCGCGAGGGGCCAAGCCTCGCGAGGCGGACAACACGGCACCTCCTCAGGCGAAGCCTCATCAGGCTGGCTCGCGAGGAGGCGGAGACATCAAGGCGGGGTACCTCATGAGGTGCCCATGACGTGAGCCATGACGACTCGGGGCACCAGGCGGGTGCCAGCAAGCGCAGCGTCCTTCTTTCCTCTTCGGTGCAAAGGGGACAAGCGTATCCGTGGAGTACCGAGGCATCAGGCAAAGGTTGCCACTTCGGTGCAACAAGACCAAGGCCAGAGAGGACTACAAGACGGAGGTCACCATGGAGCCCAGCACGGCGTCACCACCAGAGCCTTTGGCAGGCGAAGACCGCTTTTGTCAGGATGGATGTACTAGCTGTCCCCCTTCAAATTAGCCCGCCATTGTTGGATCCCTTCCCGCTCAATATTTGGGGAGAGGACTAGGGCCTCTATATATAGGACTAGCCACCCACACGGCAAAAAGGGGGTTGGACCGAACGATCGGCAAGAAAGAGAGAGAGAGAGAGAGAAAGGTGACTGAGCTCCTCCTAGCAGCTCATCACCTGGCCAAGAACAGACCCTCGCGAGGCTGTTCTTCCTTGTATTGTTCATCCACACCAGCCCCAGGAGGCAATCCACAAACCACACACTGGAGTAGGGTATTACACCACAACGGTGGCCCGAACCAGTATAAATCTTGTGTCTCTTGCATGCTTCGTGCAGTAGATTAGTTCCTTGTGAGACGGAGGGGTTGAGGGCATAATCTCCGCGTGCACCCCAGTGTTCGAACCTTAAGGGTCTGCCGGAACCCGGCATCCGACAGAGCCCAGGACGGCATCACCACCAAAGCCTTTGGCAGGCAAAGACCAGCTTTAGTCAGGATAACTTGTACTAGTTGTCTCCCTTCAAATTTGGCCGTTGTGGCATCTCTTCCCGCCAGCATTTGGGAAGAGGACCAGGGCCTCTATGAATAGGGATAGCCACCATAGTAGGTGGCCAAGGGGAAAGACGGATCCAAGGCCATTCAGATCACCCTCATCCACACAAACTCACCAAGCACAAGAGCACCTCTCCTCAGGAGGTTGTTCTTCCCTTGTAACTGTTCATCATCAGCCCAAGAGGCAATCCACCACACCACACTGGAGTAGGGTATTACACCACATCAGTGGCCCGAAACAGTATAAATCTTGTGTCCCTTTGTTCTGCGAGTTCGACGCGCGAGCCTTGAGATCGCGATGAGGGAGAATGCAAAGGGGGAGGAGAGATCTTCGTGCGCACCCCAGTGTTCGAACCTCGAGGGTTCTGCCGGGACCCAAAATCCGACAGGTTGCCCCGACCTTCCCAGATAATGCTACTGGTATCACGCCAGCCATCTGAGTTGGTCCGCACTCCCCTTTGGTTCAACCCATTGACTGTATTAAGAAAGGTGATGAAATCAAGCTGACAATTCTCAGAAGAGTTGCTCAAGTTTTGAAGGAAATATGCCCTATAGGCAATAATAAAGTTGTTGTTTATATTTCCTTATATCATGATACATGTTTATTATTCATGCTAGAATTGTATTAACCGGAAACTTAGTACATGAGTGAATACATAAACAAACAGAGTGTCCCTAGTACGCCTCTACTAGACTAGCTCGTTAATCAAAGATGGTTAAGTTTCCTGACCATAGACATGTGTTGTCATTCGATGAACGGGATCACATCATTAGAGAATGATGTGATGGACAAGACCCATCCGTTAGCTTAGCATACTGATCGTTAAGTTTTATTGCTATTGCTTTCTTCGTGACTTATACATGTTCCTCTGACTATGAGATTATGCAACTCCCAAATACCGGAGGAACACCTTGTATGCTATCAAACGTCACAACGTAACTGGGAGATTATAATGATGCTCTATAGGTGTCTCCGAAGGTGTTTGTTGGGTTCTCATACATCGAGATTAGGATTTGTCACTCCGTGTATCAGAGAGGTATCTCTGGGCCCTCTCAGTAATGCACATCACTATAAGCCTTGCAAGAAATGTGACTAATGAGTTAGTTACCAGGTGATGCATTATGGAACAAGTAAAGAGACTTGCTGGAAACAAGATTGAACTAGGTATGAAGATACCAACGATCGAATCTCGGGCAAGTAACATACCGATGACAAAGGGAACAACGTATGTTGGCATTAAGGTTCGACCGATAAAGATCTTCGTAGAATATGTAGGAATCAATATGGGCATCCAGGTTCTGCTATTGGTTATTGACCAGACAAATGTCTCGGTTATGTCTACATAGTTCTCGAACCCGTAGGGTCCGCACGCTTAATGTTCATTGACGATATAGTATTATATGAGTAATGTATGTTGGTGACCGAATGTTGTTCAGAGTTCCGGATAAGATCATGGACATGACGAGGAACTCCGGAATGGTCCGAAGATAAAGATTGATATATGGGATAATGGTGTTTGGTCTCTGGAAGGGTTCCGGAATTCACCGAAAGGGGTTCCGGATGTTCCCGAAATGTTTGGGTACGAGAACACTTTATTTGGGCCAAAGGGGAAAGCCCACAAGGTTTTTGGAAAGCGCAAAAGGAAGTTTTGTGGAGTCCAGGGGCCAGACGCCAGGGTCCCTAGAGTCTGGGTCCAGATGCCGGGAACCCTGGTGTCGGTGTCAAAACCGGCGGATCTCGGGTAGGGGGTCCGAACTGTGCATCTAGGCCGGATGGTAACAGGAGGCAAGGAACACGATGTTTTACCCAGGTTCGGGCCCTCTTGATGGAGGTAAAACCCTACGTCCTGCTCGATTAATATTGATGATATGGGTAGTACAAGAGTAGATCTACCACGAGATCAAGGAGGCTAAACCCTAGAAGCTAGCCTATGGTATGATTGTTGTATGATGAAGTTGTCCTACGGACTAAAACCCTCCGGTTTATATAGACACCGGAGAGGGTTAGGGTTACACAAAGTCGGTTACAATGGTAGGAGATCTTGAATATCCGCATCGCCAAGCTTGCCTTCCACGCCAAGGAAAGTCCCATCCGGACATGGGACGAAGTCTTCAATCTTGTATCTTCATAGTCCTGGAGTCCGGCTGAAGGTATAGTCTGGCTACCCGAACACCCCCTAATCCAGGACTCCTTTAGTAGCCCCTTAACCAGGCTTCAATGACGACGAGTCCGGCGCATAGATTGTCTTCGGCATTGCAAGGCGGGTTCCTCCTCCAAATTCTTCATAAAAGTTTGTAAACACCAAGAGTAGTGTCCGGCTCTGCAAAATAAGTTTCCATGTATTGCCACAGAGAGAATAATATTAACACAAATCTAATCTGCTGACGTATTCCGCAGCGTGACATCACACTACAGCCAAGCCTTTATTCAAATCGTTTTCACTTTTCCACCTCAGCGTGTTTTGCGAGGCGGTTTCCTTGGCACGTCTTGTCAAACAGAGATCGTGTCCCCCATTTACGGGATTCTCATCAATACGGACGTGGGTAACCCAACCGCGCCATTTATCACGGCGCTTGGGAGGCAAGCGAGTTTTACTAGGCTGGTGGGGACGCACAGTCGCATCCGCCCATATAAGGGGATAAGGATCCACCTTTTTACCTACGCCTTCTTCCTCCTTTGCCTATCCATCTACTGCGCACCCGAGCTCCAGCGCCCAAGCCCGCACTTCCTACCTCAACCTTCTCCAACAATGTCCGGAGCGGGAGGCAAGTGGATGGTCTCCTCCGTCATGGAGGGCCATGTCAAAAGGCTAAGGAAGGCCGGATACTTGTCCAAAGACATCGCGCACCGGCTTCCTGAGGAGGGGCAGCTTCTCCCCACCCCAAGGCCCCATGAGAGGGTAGTATTTCTTCCCCACTTCCTCCGCGGATTGGGTTTTCCTCTCCACCCATTTGTCTGCGGGCTCATGTTCTACTATGGCCTAGATTTCCACGATCTGGCCCCGAACTTCATCCTCAATATCTCGGTGTTTATCATCGTGTGCGAGGCTTTCCTCTGCATCCGCCCCCATTTCGGCCTCTGGCTCAGGACCATCAACGTCAAGCCAAAGGTGGTGCGTGGCAACCAGGCGGAGTGCGGAGGTGCCATGGCGGGCAAAATAGCCAACGTCCTATGGCTCGAGGGCTCCTTTGTGGAGACCTTGAAGGGGTGGCAGATAGGGTGGTTTTACATCACCGAGCCACGCGATCCGAAGTGGATCGCAGCCCCTGAATTCCGATCCGGACCCCCTACGCAGCTCATGTCCTGGAAGGAGATGGGCTTGTCGTGGGGCGACGAAGGAGAGGTGACCGGACTGCAAAAATGCATCCAGTCCCTGGTGAACAAGCAGCTCGAGCTTGTCAACGTAGTCCAGGTCATTCTCGTCCGCCGGATCCTTCCGTGTCACGAACGGGACTTCAATCTATGGGAGTTCAACCCGGCGCAGCACCGAACTCTGAGCAGGCTCTTCGACACGACGTACGAAGATGTCTGGAGGGGGCTAACCAAAGGCGCCGAGGCTCCCACATCCGCCTCCGAAGACCATGGATTCAGCTCGCAGCGTCCTGCTGGCGAGGTAAAATATTTTCATCTTTTACAGGATGTTAAGTTTTCTTCATAGTTTGACTCTATGCGGGATCTAAACTCCCTCACCTTTGATAGGATTGGCGGGCGAAGTCCGGACTGATTAACTGTCCGGCTCCCTTGCCCGAAGACCCAGCCCCTGCTCTCCTAGTGAAGCTGCTGGTCCCGGCACCTTATGTGGTGCCGGAGAAGAAGGCCAAGAAGAAGAAGGCCACAGTGACTCGAAAGAGTTCCTGGCATATGGTGGTGTCGGACTCGTCGTCCGACGAGTCCGAGACGCACTCCTCCCGTGAAGACGAGGAGGAGGAAGAAGAGACCTCTCCCCCTCCAGCGGGGGGAGGAAAGAAGAGGAAGGCTGCCCCAGTAGGGGAGGTCGAAGGGTCCAAGAAGAGGAAAACCCCTCCGCCGGACTACGCCCCCGACGCCGACGAGGACGAAGAGGAGTGGCCGGATAGGGCCAAGCGTCCGGCGAAATCGTAAGTGTTCGGATACCAGAGTAACTCATGATATTCCTTTTGTTGCATAGCTTTCCCTAATGTCAAATGTAATCATGCAGCCCGCCCAAGGACGAGCTCGACGAGTCGTCAAGCGGCTCCCTGGATTCATCGGACGTGAATTCAGTTCCGCCCGCTGCCTCCCCCTGTGCTACGGATGACGCCGAAGTGGCGTCGCGACAAGCTCCGGGGCAAGAGGAGGTGGTCCAGGAGGAGCCGCGAGGCGACCTCCCGGACTCCATGAGTAAAGGGGACCAGACCCCCCGGGGCTCCAAGTCCGACTTTAAGCCGGACACCGCGCCGGAATCATCAACGGTTACGGACCACGGCAGGCGAACTCCTGCCAAGAGGAGCAAGCCTATTGAGCTGGCGTCCTCCATCCAACCGGAGGCGCCGGACAATCTGCTGGAGGTGCTTAAGGGCGCCTCCATCGACGAGGAGCACCGTACCATCATGAGTACGGTGGTCCAGAAGGTTTGGTCCACCAAAAGCGGACTGACTGAAGCTTGTGCTAGCCTTCTAACAGGCTTCGAGGTAAGTAAAAAATATGTAAAAATATTACCACATAGACAGTAGCCCCTGATGCTCTGTTTGGCGTTCGGAAAGAAAAGCTGAATAGAGGATCTATTAAATATCGCAGGAGTCTAACTAGAAAGGAGTCAATATATGTATGCAGGCTTCGCTGCTGGCCACCGCCGCACTGACTGCGGAGGTGGGTGCCCTGAAGCAGGGCCTCGAGCGGACCGAGCAAGAGCTCGACCTTGCCAAACGGTAGCTCGAGGAGAAAGAAGGTAAGAGATACCTTACAGAAGAAATGCCTATAAAAAGACGCAATTGCAAAAAATGACAGGAGTACACTGCTTATTGTGGGGGCCACAACTGAGGTGGCGACCCTCAAGCAGGAGCTATCCGAGGCCGAGAAGAAAGCGGCCACGGAGCGCACCGAGCGGGAGAAATTTGAGGCGCAGGTCGGCGAGGTGCAGTAAGAGCTTCAGGCTCTCATGGAAAAACATGAGAGTTTGGAGCTAGACTCGAAGACGCGAGCGTCCGAGCTTGCTGCGGCCCTTAAAACTGCCAAATCTGCCAAGGCCGAAGCCCAGAAGGCCCTCCAGGAATTGGATGCGGTGAAAAAGATAGCGGCGGGTAAGGAATTCTCTATGCAAAGCAGACATATAAAAGTAAACTACTTGTTACTTACCCGAATTCGGAGCTCTCCAGGGGCATTCGCATATCTTCCCCGCAGCGTATCCGATGTCGCCGCACTCTAACGAGCCGAGGAAGGCAGCTCGACGGAGAAGGTGTTCTGGTCTCAGTACGCTGAGGCCGGATACCCTGTGCCCTTGAGCGACCAGCTGAAGCAGCTGGTCGACCTCCACAAGGCGGCCGAACAAGCCCTGAAGGGCTTCATAGTTCGGCTGTGGCCTGGAGAGGCCCTGCCTGCGAGCTACTTCGGACTGGTTGTGAGAAGCTTGTGAGGGACGGGCCGCCACCGGGGAAGGAGCATCGCAAGCCCGAGAACTATTACAAGGATGTTCTGGCGGGTGCCCGCCTTATGGCGGATGAATGTACCAAGGATGTAATTTTTGAATGAACTCGCTCGTGTTATCATGTGCGCTGAAAACTTGTTCATATGCGCTAAGCAATGCTTTTGAATTTAAAATATTACTTTCTGTGCGGCCGTTTATCAAAAAATTGAGAGATGGCCAGTCGTCGGCTTCTGCCCCCATGCCACTAGTGCTGGGGTGTTCGAGATAAACCTGAGCGCTCTTTTTCCCATGATTGGGTCCGTCGAGGGAGGCGATCAGCACAACGAACAAGGCAATCGGACTATAATGCTTGAACACTCTCACTTAGCCATAGAACTCTATAATTTTAAATTTCGGCGAAGCCCCTAGTATTCGGAAGACCGAGTTCGGGGCGCTATCCACGCCTTGGCTGGACAAAGCCGGTTCCTCACTCCGGCATAAGTCTTTAAGGACTCGAAAAACCTCTCGAACAGCGACCGGTCTCTCGCTTCATCATGACAGTCGGTTTTAGCTTTCTCTACTGAGGTTGCTCAGCCCAACTCAACTGGGGCACAATCGCAGTAGTTCTCCTAGTGCTACCTTAGCCGATATAGCGGAACGTAAGGCACCAAAACATAGGAGCCGGGCAAACCCAACCATTGACCCAAATCATGATTCGGGGCCGATGCATATAGTGCTATAAGTTCGGGGTGCCGCAGTTGTGAAAGTGTACGGACTTCTCACGCCATATAGATGGGTACTGAAGCCCCTAGCGTATTTTGCCGTACCACAATGTACGGATGCGACATGTTATTAATAAACATATATATATATAAAGAGGATAATGCAAAAAATAGACAAAAAGTTATGCGTTGTTTATAGAAAGGCTGCTATGAAAGCGGAACGATACAAATAGTGCGATAAGCAAAAGAAATTGGACTATTTAACATGTCCTGGCCAGGGGCAGGCCGCGGAATTGTATTAAAAAACAGGTGTACTGATCGCAATAGAAACCACCTGGGAGTTCCATAATGCGGCGTGGCTTGTCTGCTTTCCTGGATCTTGCATCGTTTGTGCGGCAGTTGAATTGCCAAACGGGTCATCCAAAGTATGGAGTCCTGAGAGTAAGAGAAAAAAAGGAATCCGGCAGCCCCTGGTGCGGTTTAAGCCATTTTTCGGGCGTGCCGTGATAGTGCCCCTTCCCCTATGCCCATGGTATTTCAAGAGCGTAGTTATGTACGCGAAGCGCTGGTTTCGCTATATCGCGAGGGCTAGGGTTGGGGCCGCACTGCTATGCTAGCTCAGAACGTGCCAGGCGGTCTTGTTGTAGGGTACTCCGGGCACGCTTGACAGTGTCCGGCTTTTTGAAGGCCGAACTGGAGAACTGCTTAGAGAGGCTGCTTTGTACTTCTGCTGCAAGCGCTGCCATGTGCTCCTCCGTTCAGAGGGAGCGTTCAGTGTTCCCATTGACCGTGATTACTCCTCTAGGGCCTAGCATCTTGAGCTTGAGGTATGCATAGTGCGGTACCGCGTTGAATTTTGCGAATGCGGTTCGCCCGAGCAGTGCATGATAGCCACTACGGAACGGGACTATGTCGAAGATTAACTCCTCGCTTCAGAAGTTATCCGGAGATCCGAAGACCACTTCCAGTGTAACTGAGCCTGTACAGTTGGCTTCTACACCTGGTATGACGCCTTTAAAGGTCGTTTTGGTGGGCTTGATCCTCGAGGGATCTATGCCCATTTTTCGCACTGTATCCTGGTAAAGCAGGTTCAGGCTGCTGCCGCTGTCCATGAGGACTCTTGTGAGATGAAATCCATCAATGATTGGGTCTAGAACCAGTGCGGCGAAGTCGCCGTGACGGATGCTAGTGGGGTGGTCCCTTCGATCAAAGGTGATCGGGCAGGAGGACCATGGGTTGAACTTTGGGGCGACTGGCTCCATCACATATACGTCCCGTAACGCACGCTTCCACTCCCTCTTGGGGATGTGGGTTGCGTATATCATGTTCACCGTCCGCACTTGCGGGGGAAATCCCTTCTGTCCACTGTTGTTCGGCGGCCTGGGCTCCTCCTCGTCGTCGCTATGCAGCCCCTTGTCTTTGTTTTCGGCTCTTAACTTGCCTGCCTGCTTGAACACCCAACAATCCCTGTTGGTGTGATTGGCTGGCTTTTCGAGGGTGCCATGTGTCTGGCACAAGCGGTCGAGTATTCGGTCCAAACTAGACGGGCCCTGAGTATTTCTTTTGAATGGCTTTTTCTGTTGACCGGATTTGTAGCCTCGGAATCCGGCATTAACTGTCGTATCCTCGTTGCTGTCGCTGTTAACGCGGCGCTTTTGTTTGTTCCGACATGACCTGTCACTTTTGTCCTAGGTATTCGAATTACCCGGGTTCTTGGTTAAGTTGTTGCTGCGAGCTAGCCAACTGTTTTCTCCCGCGCAAAAGCGGGTCATGAGTGTCGTGAGGGCTGCCATAGATTTTGGCTTTTCCTGTCCCAGGTGCCGGGCAAGCCACTCGTCACGGATATTATGCTTGAAGGCCGCTGCGTCCGGACAGTCGACTATCTGGTTTTTCTTTGTTAGGAACCGTGTCCAGAATTGCCTGGCCGATTCCTCTGGCTGCTGAATTATGTGGCTTAGGTCATCGGCGTCCGGTGGTCGCACATAAGTGCCCTGGAAGTTGTCAAGGAATGCGGCTTCTAGGTCCTCCCAAGAACCGATTGAGTCTGCTGGCAAGCTGTTAAGCCAATGTCGGGCCGGTCCCTTAAGTTTGAGTGGGAGGTATTTGATGGCGGGTAGATCATCACCGCGGACCATGTGGATATGAAGGAGATAGTCCTTGATCCATACCGCAGGATCTGTTGTGCCATCGTACGATTCGATGTTTACGGGTTTGAAGCCCTCAGGGATTTTATGATCCATTACTTCATCTATGAAGCATAGTGGGTGTGCGGCACCTCTGTATTGGGCTATATCACGACGCATCTCGAAGGAGCTTTGTCTGTTGAGTTCGGCCCGGCCGGATTTATTGCATCCGGGGTGACGATCACCGTCACGTGCCGTGGGGCGCCTGCGCGATCCATAGATCAATCTTGTTTGCCTTGCCTTGTCCTCCAGTATGTCGCGCAGGTCGGGCGCATTTTCCCGTGCCTTAGTATGCTTGACGCGGCGTCGGGGCATGGCTTGAGTGGAGGGCCAAGAGGCCTCTCTGTCGCAGCCACGAGGTGGCCGGTCGGCCATGTCATGCGCTGGTGATGTAGGTGCTTCCTCCTCTAGTCGGGGTAGCAGCCTGTGCTTTGGGTAACTCTTGGAGGGGCGTTTGAGTTCATACTCTTTGGCCGCAAGGACTTCAGTCCATCTGTCAGCTAGCAAATCCTGATCGGCTCTAAGCTGTTGCTGCTTTTTCTTGAGGTTGCTTGCCGTGGCCATAAGCCTGCGTTTAAAACGCTCTTGTTCAGCGGGATCCTCTGGCACGACGAACTCGTCATCGTCGACGCTTGCCTCGTCTTCGGAGGGAGGCGTATAATTATCGTCCTCAACCTCTTGGTCCGCCGCCCTCTCGTGAGGGCTGGCTTCTCTGTCCTCCTGTGCTGAATCTTGCTGGAGGGGGTGTTCTTTGGCACTATCCGGAGTAGTATTATCTCCCGTGCCGGAATCACCGTTTTTGCTTTGGCGGGGTTTAGAGCGGCGCCGCTGACGCCGGCGCTTGGGCTGTTTCTTAGAGGTATCGTCCCCCGTTGTTTCATCGCCATCTCCATCCTTTGGAGTGTCCACCATATATATGTCATATGATGAGGTGGCCTTCCAGCGTCCTACAGGTGCTGGTTCTTGTTCGTCTCCTGCATCGTCGTCCATGCCGTCGATGTCTTCGGAGTCAAAGTCAAGCATGTCGGTTAAGTCGTCGACAGTGGCTACGAAGTGGGTGGTGGGTGGGTTTTGAATTTATTCATCGTCCATATCCCAACCTTGCTGACCATAGTCCGGCCAGGGCTCTCCTGATAAAGAGAGAGAGACTTTAGGGAATTCAGGATGTCGCCGAAGGGCGAGTGCTGAAAGATGTCCGCGGCAGTGAACTCCATTATCGGCGCCCAATCGGATTCGATCGGTAGGGGCGCGGGGGGCTCGGAGTTCGGAGAGGAATCCGGCTCCTCGGAGTCACGGGCCATACGGAGTGCGGGGCTGGAGTTCGGCTCGATCGCCTCTGAGATCGCAGCCCCTGAGGCAGCATCCAACCGCTGATCCTCGATTGGCGCAGTAGGCTCCAAATCAATGGTCGGAACCGATGCATGTGCGGCCTCCAAAGCGCTGTTCGGCGGCAGAGCTATATCATGCCCATCGAGACAGTGTGGCGCGCTTGGCTGTGGCTCAAATCCGTCGAAGATCAAGTCCCCGCGGATGTCAGCCGTGTAGTTTAAGCTTCCAAACCTGACCTGATGGCCAGGGACGTAACTTTCGATCTGCTCAAGGTGGCCAAGCAAATTGGCCCGCAGTGCGAAGCCGCCGCAGACAAACATCTATCCGGGGAGAAAAGTCTCACCCTGGACTGCATCGTTGTTGATGATCGAAGGAGCCATCGGGACACAGAGGAACTCTAAATGAAAGCACCAATGTCGGTGTCAAAACCGGCGGATCTCGAGTAGGGGGTCCCGAACTGTGCGTCTATGCCGGATGGTAACAGGAGGCAAGGAACACGATGTTTTACCCAGGTTCGGGCCCTCTTGATGGAGGTAAAACCCTACGTCCTGCTCGATTAATATTGATGATACAGGTAGTACAAGAGTAGATCTACCACGAGATCAAGGAGGCTAAACCCTAGAAGCTAGCCTATGGTATGATTGTTGTATGATGAAGTTGTCCTACAGACTAAAACCCTCCAGTTTATATAGACACCGAGAGGGTTAGGGTTACACAAAGTCGGTTACAATGGTAGGAGATCTTGAATATCCGCATCGCCAAGCTTGCCTTCCACGCCAAGGAAAGTCCCATCCGGACACGGGACGAAGTCTTCAATCTTGTATCTTCAAAGTCCGTGAGTCCGACTGAAGGTATAGTCCGGCTACCTGAACACCCCCTAATCCAGGACTCCCTCACCTGGCGTCTGGCCCTGGAGTCCGAGAAGGACTCTCGCCTTTTGGGTGAAACCGACTTTGTGAAGGCTTTTACTCCAAGTTTCGGCCACAAGGCTCGACATATAAGTAGAGGGGCAGGGCTAGCACCCAAGACACATTAAGAATCACCAAGCCATGTGTCGGCAACCCCGTCCCCTCTAGTTTATCCTCTATCATAGTTTCCGTTGTGCTTGGCGAAGCCCTGCGGAGATTGTTCTTCACCAACACTATCACCACGCTGTCATGTTGCCGGAACTCATCTACTACTTCGCATGTCTTGCTGGATCAAGAAGGCGAGGACGTCATCGAGCTGAACATGTGCTGAATGCGGAGGTGTCGTACGTTCAATACTTGATTGGGATGGATCGTGAAGGTGTACGACTACATCAACCGCGTTGATAAACGCTTCCGCTTTCGGTCGACGAGGGTACATAGACACACTCTCCCCTCTTGTTGTTATGCATCTCCTAGATAGATCATGCGTGATCGTAGGAAATTTTTTGAAATACCGCATTCCCCAACAAGCTTGTCCATAAATGGGGACACGACTAATCATGATAAGTTTTATACGCTCTGCAGAGGTTTGTGTGCTTTACCTGTGATTCCTGATCACACTTTCCTACTACTAAACTTCACTTTTTAAGTAGTGATGAGTCCAAATTATGTGATTATTTTGTTAGTATTCTTCTTCCTACTTCGTAGGCTTTGTGGGATTTTACCGCTTACGTGCACTTCTTTTTGTCGTCTTCCTCAGATAATGCTTTTTGGACCAAATATTATTATATGGAAGAAATCCCAGGAAATGGTGGTGGAATCACACAATTAAAGTTATAATCACCTACCATAAAGGAGAGAAGCAAATTGGGCAAAGAGGCGATCGTCGCAAAGCCTCCAGAGCAAAAGACGATGTTCCATACAACCACGCACGCCCAGAGACACTAGAAACCCATCCAGAAGCAGGAACCCTATCCATTGGAGTCATCCGGAGGGAGGAACCGGCAAGAAGGAGGATGCCGCCTCCACCCTCCTCGCGAAGGAGGCCTCAACATCATCCCCACTATCATCATCGTCACCATCCATCTCTTACTCATTGTAATCTCGAGAACCCTAGGGGAATACCTTGTGTGTTACATGTGTGAATCGATCATGTTTTCCATCCTTGGTGGTATGATGTTTGTTGCCTTCATGTGCGAGTAGTCCCCTTAGTTCTCGGGGATATGGATGAACCCTAGTGTGTAATAGATTGATTGATATTAGGATTTGATATCCTCTTTTCATTTTTACGTTAATGATCTTCTTGACATTGGGTGAATTCGACCATCCAATGTATGCCAATTTTGGATGGAAGGTTATTGTTGTTGGCGGACCATGTGGTTGTGAAGGTGGGTGACATGAAAGGCGCCATCTCCCTTCGTAGCAGATCATTGTAGCAGGGGGTAAAACGGAGACCATTTTGGCTACGTCCACGGTGACATCTTTCCCTTAATTATTGTTTGATAACTGGAGTGGGGAAGAACGGTGGTGGCATATGTGATACGGAGCTGCCGCGTGTATGCACGTATTTGTACCGACTCCGCACACAAAGAGAAACATGTAAAGTGGCTTAGGAATCCGATGTAGCATTGTGTTTTAGGCACCGCTATAGATGCACACTAGAGGGGATTCTGGACTCCCTAAGAACGCTTTAATCCCATCTGTCTCAAGTTTCCAATTTACAATTCTGGTTGTTTACTCTAGTTGAATTATTTATATTTACACCTACAACATAATTTCCATTACTTTACCACTTCTTTGGATCATTAACAATTCACAGGCATTCTACTCGAACCATTCAAGAGACAAAAGATTGATTCTTATGCTCCCTGTGGGATCGATACTCTTACTTCAAAAAAGCTACAATGAAACCACTTGTAGGGCATCAAGTAGCTAGGTCGTGACGCCCCTGATTCAATCGTACACTAATCATACACGCAAATGTGTACGATCAAGATCAGGGACTCACGGGAAGATATCACAACACAACTCTAGACACAAATAAAATAATACAAGCTTCATATTACAAGCCACGGGCCTCGAGGGCTCGAATACAGAAGCTCGAATAAAAATGAGTCAGCGGAAGCAACAATATACGAGTACAGACATAAGTTAAACAAGGATGCCTTAAGAAGGCTAGCACAAAAGCAACACGATCGAAGAGGCAAGGCCTCCTGCCTGGGACCTCCTAACTACTCTTGGTCGTCGGCGGTCTCCATGTAGTAGCAGGCACCAACTGGTAGTAGTAGATGTCGGCGGTGGCATCTGGCTCCTGGGATCCACCATCCGGTTGCCACAACCAGAAAGAAGAAAGAAGGGGGAAAAGGGGGTAGCAAAGCAACCATGAGTACTCATCCAAAGTACTCGCAAGCATCAGATCTATACTAAGTATGCATTGGTATCAAATGGAAGGGTTATATCTGTGGACTGAACTGCAGAATGCCAAAATAGAGGGGAAGGCCTAGCATATCGAAGACTAGCATCTTCAAGCAGCTCCAAGCATCTTGCAGCAAGTAGAAGAGTAAAGAATAGCAATTTATAATTAACAAGCATGTTGTAGCATTAATGCCCAGAGATCCTTCCTCGACTCCCTGCGAGAAAGCTATCCTGGAGCCAGATATCTCAAGCACTACTGGAATTTGCTTATTTGTCGTCTGCCTATTCTTTGTCGTCTGCTGGCGGACGGCAAAGAAGGTCTTTGCCGTCAGCTTGCAAAAAACGGATGGCAAAGAACTGGCTGATGGCAAAGGATGTCTTTGCCATCAGCCAGTTTTTTGCCGTCTGCTGGGGGACGGCAAAGAGGGAGGTGGGCCCTACTAACGAGTTGTTCAGAAAAAAAAAACCTAACGGCCCCCTCTTTGACGTCTGCCAGCGGACAACAAAGAGCAAAAAAGCAAACGGCAAAGGGGGGCGGACGGCAAAGAGATAACCTAACTAACGGCTCCCCACCCTCTCTCTCTCTCTCTCTCTCTCTCTCTCTCTCTCTCTCTCTCTCTTTGTCCTCTCTCCCC
>NC_041388.1:511483339-511487804 GCF_002162155.2 Triticum dicoccoides
CCCCCACAGTGAGCCCCTGCCCCTGTTTTATTTTCTATTTTTCTTTTCTGTTTAGTTTAGGTTATTTAGTTTAAGTTTTTTCAGTTTAGTTAGTTTAGGTTATTTAGTTTAATTAGTTTAGGTTATTTAGTTTAAATAGTTTATGTTTAATTAGTTCAGGTTATTTAGTTTAGTTTTTTTAGGTTTAGTTTTAGGTTTAATGAAAAAAGAAGAAGAAAAGTAGAATAAGTAGAAAGGGGAGAAGAAGAAGAAGAAGAAGAATAAGAAGAAGAAGAATGTCACACCCTAGCTAGTTCAAGCATTAGAGTGTTGCATCATGTTTAAATTCCTAGAAAACTGAAATGGGGATGACAGAACCCCCAGCACACCCTGGAACAACTAGGGTTTACTAAAAACTTTTTCAATGAACCTGAATGCCCTTCTAAAAAGTCCACCCTTTTTGTTTTGGGTTAAAACCTTTGACAAAAATGGTGCACATTTTTCTAGGACATCATAAGGTCATTGGATTAATCCATCACTAATTGCATTTGGGCAATTTAAATCCTATAAATATTTTTAAATGCCCAAATAATCCTGAAAGTAATTTTAGGTGTTGAGAATATTTTCAAATGTGCCTCTGATTATTTTCAGGGGTTTTCTAAATGAAATAGTATTTTTACTATTTCAAAACACAAAACAGAATAAATAAATAAATAAACAGAAAAAGAGAGAGAAAGGGACTAACCTGGCTAAACCCCCAGGCGGCCCACCTGGCGGCCCAGCACTGTGCTAGCCCATGGCCAGTCAGCTGCTTGCTCTCGCCAGGCAGGCAGGCAGAGAGGTGAGCGCCGGCGCGCCTGAGCTCGCCACGGCGCCACCTCCTTGACACCCGTGCCCCTAGACGTCTCGACGACCTCCACGTCGTCGCGCCGACCCCGCAGACCCCTCCATTCACCCCCAACACCTCTCCCTCGCCCTCTCCCACCATGGCCGACACCCCTGCCGCCACACCGTCGCCATAGCCACGCCCTCCGTCATCCTCGCGTCGCGCCATCGTGTCCACGAGATCCACCATCGTCGACTACGTCGAGCAGGCCGAGCCCCAAGCGCTCGCCCGCTCTGGAATCGCCCCAACCCCGGCCATCGGAGATCCCCTTCGCCGTCCCCGCTGCATCAGCTCGCCCCCGACCTTGTCGACTGCTTCGACGTGACCCCAGTGAGCTCAGCCACGTCCCCATCCTCTCCGTTTACCTTCTCGTGCACCATAGCGACTGCACCATGCTCACCCGCACGCGCCACCGCCCGTGCTCGTCACCGGCGATGCTCCGGTGACCATTTGGTCCCGGGCATACGCCCAACGCGCTCCCCGCATCGCGTAGAGCCCCCGTAGCACCTCACCACGCTCATTTGTGCACCACAGTCCCACCCCCACCTACACCCGAGCTTCGGCTGCCGCCGAGCTCGTCGCCGGCGCCACTCCAGCCACTCGCCGGCCGCGCCACCACCATGGTTGGATGCGGACGAGCGTCCGCGTCCCCTAGCTGTGCTCCGCACGCCAAACGGCACCTTGTAGGTGAATTCCGCGCAGCTCCGCCGCGTCTGGCCTCGCCGGCGGCTAAACGCCGGCGAGTTTGACCCTGTTTGACCCCGTGTGGGCCCAGGTTGACCTCCCCTGAGTCACTGACGTGTGGGCCATGCCCCTGTCTAATTAGAGTTAGTTTAGTTAACACTAATTATATTACTTAATAAGTTGACTCACTGACATGTGGGCCTAGGGCCTAACTAACCTAGTTTAGTGCTAACGAAACACTAACTAACTCTGTTAGTTAGTTGTTACACTGGCAGATGGGGCCCAACGGTCAGGTTTGACCTGGGCTGGCGCCTTTGACCCGCTGACGTCACACTGACGCCAGGCTGACATAGTAAATCCTTTTCTGGATTTATTCATATATAGGAAATTCTAGAAAATAACCAAAACTTCTAAAAATCATAGAAAATAATCTATAACTCAGATTGAAAAGATTTATATATGAAATTTGATCAGAAAAATTCAATATTTCCATCTATAATGGTTTCATGCATGACAAAACACTTTAATCTTGCTGTTTAGGTGAAACAAGCTAATACACTTATAATGCTTAAGAACATAAGCTTCCATTTGAATCTTTGATTCAAATGAACCCAATTCAACATGTTTCACATTGCATTAGGCAGGACACCTCATATTGCCATGTCATAGCATGCATCATATTGTTGCATATTGCCATGTGATGTTTGTCTTCTGTGGTGTCTTTCATGGTAGGTTCTGCTTCCGAGGATATCTCCGGGTATCCAACTGAAGGGCAGTACCCTACTACTACTCCATCAGGCAAGCAACCCCATTGATCATATCAATACAATCCCATGTTCTCGCTTCTGCTCTCACTTACTGCATTAAGACAACAACGTTTCAAACTGTCGTGTGCTGCGTCAGTTGAACCCTTTTCCTCTGCATGACATGTCATTGCCACAGTAACTAGATGAAACCCACTAGCATGTGTAGGAGTTGATTGAGCCATGTATGTGTTTCCTACCTTGTTATGCCTGCTATGCTTAGAGTTTTGTCAGGTCTGGTTCATCTAGGTGATGGGCTAGAGTGAAATGATTACGTCGGTAATGTGAGGGATGTGTTGAACATGATTTGGTAAAGGTATCGATGAGAGGCCATGTAGGAATACATGGTGGGTTGTTTCATTGAGGTCGTCCCTAAGAACTGAGATCTGTATGCGTGATTTAAGATTAAGCTACTACCACACATTGGGCCCTGAAATACGACCCCGCTCGACTTACTGATCCCTCTCATCCTCTGTTCAGGAGTTGCAACTAGTTTCTGGTGTTTAATAGGTTATGTGTTGGCGGCCGTGCGTAGCGCTGACCCCAGGGGTGGGCTATGATGCGGCAGATACACCATGGCATGGTGTACCGAGTCGCCTGTTTGGTGTCTCGGGAACCCTGCACACATCCTTTGGGGCCGTTGAGGACACCCCGGCCGGATTTCCTTGCGGATGGAACCCGAATAGGCGATAAACTTGGACTAGAGACTTGTGCCGTTAGTCAGGTCGTGGTCTACACCCACGTCGGATTTCGCTTGAAGTCTGCCGAGCACATGTCGTGTGCAGACGCTAAGTGGTGGAAACATGTGTGACGAAGTACACCCCTGCAGGGTATAAAACTATTCGAATAGCCGCGTCCACGGTAAAGGACTACTTGGTTGCCTATACAGTTCATAGACAAGTTAATGGTTACTACTAAAAGACTCAAGATAAGTGTGAGTACCGAGGATGGCCCTCTCGTAGGATGACGAGGGAGGATCCCTGGTGGAGTATTGTGTTGGTGATTAGTGGACTCGTGTGCGAAAACTATTTTACTAGTGGTGTCTCGTAGGATAGCTTAGCGAAGAGTCAAAGCTGGCTTGCTGCAATAACTCCACCACCTTCTTCAGAATGAGCATGTATAGTAGGATCTGTTGTAAGACTTGATGAGTACCTTTGTACTCATGTTGCTTTAATTACTGTTTTCAGATGACAACACCGCCCCCTCCGATGGGTTTTATGTAGACCTCGACGTCGATGAGTAACTTGCCACCCAGGTGGTGATTCTGGCCATGGAGGGCCCTATGTAGATAGACAGGCTTCGACAAGCCTTCTTTCTTTCTAGTGTCTGTACTCAGACTTATTTGCTTCCGCATGTGCTTGAATGCTTGTATGACTTGAGTGCCGGGTCTTGTGACCCCTACCTGTATGAACATGTTATGTATGGCTCTCCGGAGGCTTTAAATAAAGTACTTGAGTTGTAGAGTTTTGTTGTGATGCCATGTTGTATTTGCACATATCGAGCATATTGTGTGTATGACTGAAATGCTTGGTATGTGTGGGATCCGACAATTTAGTTGTTTATCCTTGGCAGCCTCTCTTATGGGGAAATGTAGTCTAGTGCTCCTTGAGCCATAGTAGTCCGCTACAGCCCGGTTCACCGGAGTCCTGCTAGCCCAGCACTACTGCTCAAGACACTTGACTGGTTGGCATGTGTTTCACTTTGTTCCTATGTCTGTCCCTTCGGGGAAATGTCACGCGGTGACATCCGGAGTCCTGCCTAGCTTGCTACAGCCCGGGTTCCCCGGAGTCCTGTTAGCCCAGTGCTACAGCCCGGATTCACACGCTCTTGACCGACATGCTCGATGTGATTCATGTATGCATGTCCCCATAGGTCTGTGCCGCTTTGGATTCACGACTAGCCATGTCGGCCCGGGTTCTCTATCATATGGATGCTAGCGACACTATCATATACGTGAGCCAAAAGGCGCAAACGGTCCCGGGCCATGGTAAGGCGACACCCGTGGGGATACCGTGTGTGAGGCCGCAAAGTGATATGAGGTGTTACCGGCTAAATCGATGTGACTTGGAATCGGGGTCCTGGCAAAGAAGAAGAAGAAGAAGAAGAAGAAGAA
>NC_041388.1:511488486-511491159 GCF_002162155.2 Triticum dicoccoides
CGACCCTGACACCCCGACCCCGACACGACACCCCGACCCTGAAACGACACCCCGACCCCGACACCACACCCCGACCCCATATATATTTGTGTTGATTGGGTGTATTTTTTATTATGGTCATGATTATGATGCACTTGAATTATATACATATTAGTATGTTCATGTCAGGTATCCAAATTTTTTATGTTGTACTAATTTCGTTTACTTTTTGTCATTGCAGGTGTTGACAGGATGGTGGGCAAGGGTCCAGAGCGCCCCGATCCTCCTGCGAGCGCTACTGGGAGGGGTGGTTCCATTATTGCACCCATGCCCCTCCGGAGAGCGCTGGTAGACAGTATGCAGACAACTGCGGCGGGTGCTTCTTCTACGGCTGGGAGAGGTTGGGGGAGGACGAAGAAGCCTGCTAGAGGTGCACGTGGCAGCGGGAGAGGTAGGAAGGCTGTTACGCCTTCCTCGCTGCCACCCTCAGTTGATTCACCCGACCACAGGAGTGCTCCGTCTTACGTGGACCCGTCTCGGACTCCGGTCCATGAGCCTCGGGTCGCTGATCCTTCCCCCCACCAGACTCGGGTCGCCGATCCTTCGCCCCACATGAGTCCGGTCCCAGAGTCTTTGTCTCAGAAGACTCCGGTCACGGGGTCTTCGTCCCAGAAGACTCCGGTCACGGGGTCTTCAGCCCAGAAGACTCCGGTCACGGGGTCTTCGGCCCACGAGACTCCGGAGGCTAGTGGCCCGGAGGATGGTAGCGAGGACACCTTTTCAGATGATAGCTACAGAGATGACGAGCTGGTTGAGAAGGGCAAGAAGGTCTACAAGTGTGGCGCTACAAAGCTCCCGCCCGTGCCGACGACCCCCGACCAGAGGTGGTTGATTGCGCCTAAAGGGTTGAAGTAAGTGCATTTACTATTTTTTAACCTTTTGCCTTCATGTTCCTTCAAATTAATATCTAATGTGTTGGCCTTGTCGTACAGCAGGGGTTGGGTACACCCCCTGGTGCCCGTAGGCCCAACCAGGTCCTTGGTGTGCTTTGCTGGCAGCACTTCCCTGGGTGAGTCACGTTGCCCGGTGAGGGTCAGGTTCCACAGCTAGCACTAACCTGGGAGCTGTACTCGGTTGCCCAGGCCCCGCCGGAGGAGACGGTCGACGGTGTCTTGTGCGAGACGGTGGCCGACATTGTGTTCCATCGGTTTTGGGTAATTTCTCCTTTATGAAATTAAAAATTAGCACTACCTAGTGATTGTACTAATCAGTGTTGCCTTGTTTGATTGCAAACCTTCTACAGGGTTTCAGAGGGAGAGTAGGAGGTCGCATCTATGGTTTTCGAAAACGAGTGCAAGCGCCTACTTCAGAACTTAAGGCACGAGGCTCGGGTGCAGGCCGTTCGAGACTACTACGCCTCGAAGGGTATTAGGAGGGGCAAGCAGAAGTGTCGCGGCAAGTTTCTGAGTAAGGAGAAGTACATGCAGGTAATTACCTATTCTTAAGGCCTTGAACTTAGTTTTCTTGATCTGATTCGTAGGCGTAGCGCTGAAATTTCTCTTGACTCACTTAGGTGCCCCCGAGATGGTGTGTGGATAAGATGGAGTGTTGGGAGGCGTTGGTGGATGCGTGGTGCTCTGACCAATGGAAAGTCGAACACCAAAAGGCCAAGGATAAGCGCGACCAAATGGAAGGTGTGCCACACCATCAAGGGAGCTCCAACCTGTTTGAGTACGGGGATAACTGGGTATGTGGTTTGCTACATGATTCATGCAATTCATTCTTCATGCTAGCATTTATCCCTTCCAAAATGACTTAATTAATATGCTTAGTTAGTTAAAAATGGCATAACTACCTTGGATAGTTCATTTATGCCATATTTAGCTCTAAAATGACATAAAAACCATAGATAGCTCTATAAAATGACTTAACTAATCTTGGTTACCTCGAAAATGACCTAAACTTAGCTTATTTTCCTCAAAAATCACATAACTAATACTTTGGTCAAAAATGGCATAATAACCTTTCTTAGCTCCAAAATGACCTATTTACATAGCAATATCATTCTCCAAAATGACCTTAATTAATATTTTGTTCCTCTCACTCAGGCGCACCACCACAAGAAGCCTGTGCCAGGTCTGTTCGACCTCTATGGCATGGCCCATATGGCCCCGTAAGAGAAGGCCAAGCCATTCACGGAGTCTGGCCTAGATTATCCAGAGAACTTCACCAACAAGACCTCCCACCACAAGCTTGTGTGTTACAGAAACAAGGGGAAGGCGATGAAAGGGGAGGACTTTAACCCGAGCCAAGATCCTTTTGATACAGAGCTGGTGATGATATCTAGTGGCGGGAGGTCCCATGGCTCTCAAGCCATTGGTGATGGACGATACGTTATCCTAAGACTCTCCCGCAGATCAAAAAGCGCCTGAGTAGCTCTGAGCCTAAGATTATGCCTCGTGCATAGCCCGTGGAGATCGCCATGGAGGTTAGTTATACGGACTCTCTCACCTTTCCTCCATTACATTGTGTGTGCGTCCATTGATGATTACATGATGCTAACGAGGAGTGGTGTGTTGCATACTATTCTTGAGAAAGAGAGATTGAAGACGAAGGTGCTTGTGGAGGAGGCAAAAGGGAGGCACAAAGGGAGGAGGAGGAGAAGCAGAGGGAGAAGAAGAAGAAGAAGAAGAA
>NC_041388.1:511492159-511493408 GCF_002162155.2 Triticum dicoccoides
GAGTGATAGACCAACAAACGGGCCAGAATCGGCCCAACTGCAATTGTTGATGACCTACACTTAAGCGCACCTTGGCGTTCAACAACCATGGAAATCGTTTTGGGGTGTAATAGTCCACGAAACGGGTCAGAATCGACAAAACCCGCAAGTGCTGATAACCGACACATAAGCGCACCCGGGGGTTCGTTAATCGTGGAAATCACTCCGGGGCCCCAAAACAATGAGTAATAGTCCACGAAACGGGCCAGAATCCGCCAAAACTGCTAGTGTTGATGACCGACATGTAAACACACTACATGGTTCGTTAATCATGGAAATCACTCCGAGACCCCAAAACAGTGAGTAATAGTCCACGAAACGGGCCAGAATCGGACGAAACTATGAGTGTCGACGACCGACACGTAAACGCAACATGGGGTTCAACCACTATGGAATCGCTTCGGGACACCTAAATGATGAGTAATAGTCCACGAATCGCGTCAGAATCGGCCAAAACTGTGAGTGTTGACAACAGAGATGCAACCGCACCCCGGGGATTATAAATCCTGGAAATCGCTCTGGGACCCCCAAAACTGAGTGATAGACCAAGAAACGGGCCAGAATCGGCCCAACTGCAATTGTTGATGACCTGCACTTAAGAGCACCTTGGGCTTCAACAACCATGGAAATCGTTTTGGGGCGTAATAGTCCATGAAACGGGTTAGAATCGACAAAAACCGCGAGTGCTGATAACCGACACGTAAACGCACCCCGCGGTTCGTTAATCATGGAAATCACTTCGAGACCCCAAAACAGTGCGTAATAGTCCATGAAACGGGCCAGAATCGGCCAAAACTGCTAGTGTTGATGACCGACACATAAACGCACCTGAGTGTTCGTCAATCATGGAAATCACACCGGGACCCAAAAAACAGAGTGATAGTCCAAGAAACGTGCCAGAATCGGCCAAAACTGTGAGTGTTGATGACCGACACGTAAGCGCACCTTGGGGTTCAACCACTATGGAAATCACTTCGGGGCCCTAAAACAGTGAGTAAATAGTCCACGAAACGGGCCAGAATCAGCGAAATATGTGAGTTTTGATGACCGACACGAAAATGCACCCCGGGGTTCATAAATCGTGGAAATCACTCTGGGACCCCCAAAACTGAGTGATAGACCAACAAACGGGCCAGAATCGGCCCAACTGCAATTGTTGATGACCTACACTTAAGCGCACCTTGGCGTTCAACAACCATGGAAATCGTTT
>NC_041388.1:511501328-511510406 GCF_002162155.2 Triticum dicoccoides
GAAACGGGTTAGAATCGACAAAAACCGCGAGTGCTGATAATCGACACATCAGCGCACCCGGGGGTTCGTTAATCGTGGAAATCACTCTGGGCACCCAAAACAATGAGTAATAGTCCACGAAACGGGCTAGAATCGGCCAAAACTGCTAGTGTTGATGACCGACACATAAACGCACCCGTGTGTTCGTCAATCATGGAAATCACACCGGGACCCAAAAAACAGAGTGATAGTCCAAGAAACGTGCCAGAATCGGCCAAAACTGTGAGTGTTGATGACCGACACGTAAGCGCACCTTCGGGTTCAACCACTATGGAAATCACTTCGGGGCCCCAAAACAGTGAGTAAATAGTCCACGAAACGGGCCAGAATCAGCCAAATATGTGAGTTTTGATGACCGACACGAAAATGCACCCCGGATTTCATAAATCATGGAAATCACTCTGGGACCCCCAAAACAGAGTTATAGACCAAGAAACGGGCCAGAATAGGCCCAACTGCAATTGTTGATGACCTACACTTAAGCGCACCTTGGCGTTCAACAACCATGGAAATCGTTTTGGGGTGTAATAGTCCACGAAACGGGTCAGAATCGACAAAACCCGCGAGTGCTGATAACCGACACATAAGCGCACCCGGGGGTTCGTTAATCGTGGAAATCACTACGGGGCCCCAAAACAATGAGTAATAGTCCACGAAACGGGCCAGAATCGGCCAAAACTGCTAGTGTTGATGACCGACATGTAAACACACTACATGGTTCATTAATCATGGAAATCACTCCAAGACCCCAAAACAGTGAGTAATAGTCCACGAAATGGGCCAGAATCGGCCGAAACTATGACTGTCGACGACCGACAGGTAAACGCACCATGGGGTTGAACCACTATGGAATCGCTTCAGGACACCTAAATGATGAGTAATAGTCCACGAATCGCGTCAGAATCGGCCAAAACTGTGAGTGTTGACAACAGAGATGCAACCGCACACCGGGGATTGTAAATCCTGGAAATCACCTGGGACCCCCAAAACTAAGTGATAGACCAAGAAACGGGCCAGAATCGGCCCAACTGCAACTGTTGATGACCTGCACTTAAGCGCACCTTGGGCTTCAACAACCATGGAAATCGTTTTGGGGCGTAATAGTCCATGAAACGGGTTAGAATCGACAAAAACCGCGAGTGCTGATAACCGACACATCAGCGCACCCGGGGGTTCGTTAATCGTGGAAATCACTCTGGGGACCCAAAACAATGAGTAATAGTCCACGAAACGGGCTAGAATCGGCCAAAACTGCTAGTGTTGATGACCGACACATAAACGCACCCATGTGTTCGTCAATCATGGAAATCACACCGGGACCCAAAAAACAGAGTGATAGTCCAAGAAACGTGCCAGAATCGGCCAAAACTGTGAGTGTTGATGACCGACACGTAAGCGCACCTTCGGGTTCAACCACTATGGAAATCACTTCGGGGCCCCAAAACAGTGAGTAAATAGTCCACGAAACGGGCCAGAATCAGCCAAATATGTGAGTTTGGATGACCGACACGAAAATGCACCCCGGGGTTCATAAATCATGGAAATCACTCTGGGACCCCCAAAACAGAGTTATAGACCAAGAAACGGGCCAGAATCGGCCCAACTGCAATTGTTGATGACCTACACTTAAGCGCACCTTGGCGTTCAACAACCATGGAAATCGTTTTGGGGTGTAATAGTCCACTAAACGGGTCAGAATCGACAAAACCCGCGAGTGCTGATAACCGACACATAAGCGCACCCGGGGGTTCGTTAATCGTGGAAATCACTACGGGGCCCCAAAACAATGAGTAATAGTCCACGAAACGGGCCAGAATCGGCCAAAACTGCTAGTGTTGATGACCGACATGTAAACACACTACATGGTTCATTAATCATGGAAATCACTCCAAGACCCCAAAACAGTGAGTAATAGTCCACGAAACGGGCCAGAATCGGCCGAAACTATGATTGTCGACGACCGACACGTAAACGCACCATGGGGTTGAACCACTATGGAATCGCTTCGGGACACCTAAATGATGAGTAATAGTCCACGAATCGCGTCAGAATCGGCCAAAACTGTGAGTGTTGACAACAGAGATGCAACCGCACCCCGGGGATTGTAAATCCTGGAAATCGCTCTGGGACCCCCAAAACTAAGTGATAGACCAAGAAACGGGCCAGAATCGGCCCAACTGCAACTGTTGATGACCTGCACTTAAGCGCACCTTGGGCTTCAACAACCATGGAAATCGTTTTGGGGCGTAATAGTCCATGAAACGGGTTAGAATCGACAAAAACCGCGAGTGCTGATAACCGACACATCAGCGCACCCGGGGGTTCGTTAATCGTGGAAATCACTCTGGGGACCCAAAACAATGAGTAATAGTCCACGAAACGGGCTAGAATCGGCCAAAACTGCTAGTGTTGATGACCGTCACATAAACGCACCCGTGTGTTTGTCAATCATGGAAATCACACCGGGACCCAGAAAACAGAGTGATAGTCCAAGAAACGTGCCAGAATCGGCCAAAACTGTGAGTGTTGATGACCGACACGTAAGCGCACCTTGGGGTTCAACCACTATGGAAATCACTTCGGGGCCCTAAAACAGTGAGTAAATAGTCCACGAAACGGGCCAGAATCAGCCAAATATGTGAGTTTTGATGACCGACACAAAAATGCACCCCGGGGTTCATAAATCATGGAAATCACTCTGGGACCCCCAAAACTGAGTGATAGACCAAGAAACGGGCCAGAATCGGCCCAACTGCAATTGTTGATGACCTACACTTAAGCGCACCTTGGCGTTCAACAACCATGGAAATCGTTTTGGGGTGTAATAGTCCACGAAACGGGTCAGAATCGACAAAACCCGCGAGTGCTGATAACAGACACATAAGCGCACCCGGGGGTTCGTTAATCGTGGAAATCACTACGGGGCCCCAAAACAATGAGTAATAGTCCACGAAACGGGCCAGAATCGGCCAAAACTGCTAGTGTTGATGACCGACATGTAAACACACTACATGGTTCATTAATCATGGAAATCACTCCAAGACCCCAAAACAGTGAGTAATAGTCCACGAAACGGGCCAGAATCGGCCGAAACTATGACTGTCGACGACCGACACGTAAACGCACCATGGGGTTGAACCACTATGGAATCGCTTCGGGACACCTAAATGATGAGTAATAGTCCACGAATCGCGTCAGAATCGGCCAAAACTGTGAGTGTTGACAACAGAGATGCAACCGCACCCCGGGGATTGTAAATCCTGGAAATCGCTCTGGGACCCCCAAAACTAAATGATAGACCAAGAAACGGGCCAGAATCGGCCCAACTGCAATTGTTGATGACCTGCACTTAAGCGCACCTTGGGCTTCAACAACCATGGAAATCGTTTTGGGGCGTAATAGTCCATGAAACGGGTTAGAATCGACAAAAACCGCGAGTGCTGATAACCGACACATCAGCGCACCCGGGGGTTCGTTAATCGTGGAAATCACTCTGGGGACCCAAAACAATGAGTAATAGTCCACGAAACGGGCTAGAATCGGCCAAAACTGCTAGTGTTGATGACCGACACATAAACGCACCCGTGTGTTCGTCAATCATGGAAATCACACCGGGACCCAAAAAACAGAGTGATAGTCCAAGAAACGTGCCAGAATCGGCCAAAACTGTGAATGTTGATGACCGACACGTAAGCGCACCTTCGGGTTCAACCACTATGGAAATCACTTCGGGGCCCCAAAACAGTGAGTAAATAGTCCACGAAACGGGCCCGAATCAGCCTAATATGTGAGTTTTGATGACCGACACGAAAATGCACCCCGGGGTTCATAAATCGTGGAAATCACTCTGGGACCCCCAAAACAGAGTTATAGACCAAGAAACGGGCCAGAATCGGCCCAACTGCAATTGTTGATGACCTACACTTAAGCGCACCTTGGCGTTCAACAACCATGGAAATCGTTTTGGGGCGTAATAGTCCACGAAACGGGTCAGAATCGACAAAACCCGCGAGTGCTGATAACCGACACATAAGCGCACCCGGGGGTTCGTTAATCGTGGAAATCACTACGGGGCCCCAAAACAATGAGTAATAGTCCACGAAACGGGCCAGAATCGACCAAAACTGCTAGTGTTGATGACCGACATGTGAACACACTACATGGTTCATTAATCATGGAAATCACTCCGAGACCCCAAAACAGTGAGTAATAGTCCACGAAACGGGCCAGAATCGGCCGAAACTATGACTGTCGACGACCGACACGTAAACGCACCATGGGGTTCAACCACTATGGAATCGCTTCGGGACACCTAAATGATGAGTAATAGTCCACGAATCGCGTCAGAATCGGCCAAAACTGTGAGTGTTGACAACAGAGATGCAACCGCACCCCGGGGATTGTAAATCCTGGAAATCGCTCTGGGACCCCCAAAACTAAGTGATAGACCAAGAAACGGGCCAGAATCGGCCCAACTGCAATTGTTGATGACCTGCACTTAAGCGCACCTTGGGCTTCAACAACCATGGAAATCGTTTTGGGGCGTAATAGTCCATGAAACGGGTTAGAATCGACAAAAACCGCGAGTGCTGATAATCGACACATCAGCGCACCCGGGGGTTCGTTAATCGTGGAAATCACTCTGGGCACCCAAAACAATGAGTAATAGTCCACGAAACGGGCTAGAATCGGCCAAAACTGCTAGTGTTGATGACCGACACATAAACGCACCCGTGTGTTCGTCAATCATGGAAATCACACCGGGACCCAAAAAACAGAGTGATAGTCCAAGAAACGTGCCAGAATCGGCCAAAACTGTGAGTGTTGATGACCGACACGTAAGCGCACCTTCGGGTTCAACCACTATGGAAATCACTTCGGGGCCCCAAAACAGTGAGTAAATAGTCCACGAAACGGGCCAGAATCAGCCAAATATGTGAGTTTTGATGACCGACACGAAAATGCACCCCGGATTTCATAAATCGTGGAAATCACTCTGGGACCCCCAAAACAGAGTTATAGACCAAGAAACGGGCCAGAATAGGCCCAACTGCAATTGTTGATGACCTACACTTAAGCGCACCTTGGCGTTCAACAACCATGGAAATCGTTTTGGGGTGTAATAGTCCACGAAACGGGTCAGAATCGACAAAACCCGCGAGTGCTGATAACCGACACATAAGCGCACCCGGGGGTTTGTTAATCGTGGAAATCACTACGGGGCCCCAAAACAATGAGTAATAGTCCACGAAACGGGCCAGAATCGGCCAAAACTGCTAGTGTTGATGACCGACATGTAAACACACTACATGGTTCATTAATCATGGAAATCACTCCAAGACCCCAAAACAGTGAGTAATAGTCCACGAAATGGGCCAGAATCGGCCGAAACTATGACTGTCGACGACCGACAGGTAAACGCACCATGGGGTTGAACCACTATGGAATCGCTTCAGGACACCTAAATGATGAGTAATAGTCCACGAATCGCGTCAGAATCGGCCAAAACTGTGAGTGTTGACAACAGAGATGCAACCGCACACCGGGGATTGTAAATCCTGGAAATCACTCTGGGACCCCCAAAACTAAGTGATAGACCAAGAAACGGGCCAGAATCGGCCCAACTGCAACTGTTGATGACCTGCACTTAAGCGCACCTTGGGCTTCAACAACCATGGAAATCGTTTTGGGGCGTAATAGTCCATGAAACGGGTTAGAATCGACAAAAACCGCGAGTGCTGATAACCGACACATCAGCGCACCCGGGGGTTCGTTAATCGTGGAAATCACTCTAGGGACCCAAAACAATGAGTAATAGTCCACGAAACGGGCTAGAATCGGCCAAAACTGCTAGTGTTGATGACCGACACATAAACGCACCCGTGTGTTCGTCAATCATGGAAATCACACCGGGACCCAAAAAACAGAGTGATAGTCCAAGAAACGTGCCAGAATCGGCCAAAACTGTGAGTGTTGATGACCGACACGTAAGCGCACCTTCGGGTTCAACCACTATGGAAATCACTTCGGGGCCCCAAAACAGTGAGTAAATAGTCCATGAAACGGGCCAGAATCAGCCAAATATGTGAGTTTTGATGACCGACACGAAAATGCACCCCGGATTTCATAAATCATGGAAATCACTCTGGGACCCCCAAAACAGAGTTATAGACCAAGAAACGGGCCAGAATCGGCCCAACTGCAATTGTTGATGACCTACACTTAAGCGCACCTTGGCGTTCAACAACCATGGAAATCGTTTTGGGGTGTAATAGTCCACGAAACGGGTCAGAATCGACAAAACCCGCGAGTGCTGATAACCGACACATAAGCGCACCCGGGGGTTCGTTAATCGTGGAAATCACTACGGGGCCCCAAAACAATGAGTAATAGTCCACGAAACGGGCCAGAATCGGCCAAAACTGCTAGTGTTGATGACCGACATGTAAACACACTACATGGTTCATTAATCATGGAAATCACTCCGAGACCACAAAACAGTGAGTAATAGTCCACGAAACGGGCCAGAATCGGCCGAAACTATGACTGTCGACGACCGACACGTAAACGCACCATGGGGTTCAACCACTATGGAATCGCTTCGGGACACCTAAATGATGAGTAATAGTCTACGAATCGCGTCAGAATCGGCCAAAACTGTGAGTGTTGACAACATAGATGCAACCGCACCCCGGGGATTGTAAATCCTGGAAATCGCTCTGGGACCCCCAAAACTAAGTGATAGACCAAGAAACGGGCCAGAATCGGCCCAACTGCAATTGTTGATGACCTGCACTTAAGCGCACCTTGGGCTTCAACAACCATGGAAATCGTTTTGGGGCGTAATAGTCCATGAAACGGGTTAGAATCAACAAAAACCGCGAGTGCTGATAACCGACACATCAGCGCACCCGGGGGTTCGTTAATCGTGGAAATCACTCTGGGGACCCAAAACAATGAGTAATAGTCCACGAAACGGGCTAGAATCGGCCAAAACTGCTAGTGTTGATGACCGACACATAAACGCACCCGTGTGTTCGTCAATCATGGAAATCACACCGGGACCCAAAAAACAGAGTGATAGTCCAAGAAACGTGCCAGAATCGGCCAAAACTGTGAGTGTTGATGACCGACACGTAAGCGCACCTTCGGGTTCAACCACTATGGAAATCACTTCGGGGCCCCAAAACAGTGAGTAAATAGTCCACGAAACGGGCCAGAATCAGCCAAATATGTGAGTTTGGATGACCGACACGAAAATGCACCCCGGGGTTCATAAATCATGGAAATCACTCTGGGACCCCCAAAACAGAGTTATAGACCAAGAAACGGGCCAGAATCGGCCCAACTGCAATTGTTGATGACCTACACTTAAGCGCACCTTGGCGTTCAACAACCATGGAAATCGTTTTGGGGTGTAATAGTCCACGAAACGGGTCAGAATCGACAAAACCCGCGAGTGCTGATAACCGACACATAAGCGCACCCGGGGGTTCGTTAATCGTGGAAATCACTACGGGGCCCCAAAACAATGAGTAATAGTCCACGAAACGGGCCAGAATCGGCCAAAATTGCTAGTGTTGATGACCGACATGTAAACACACTACATGGTTCCTTAATCATGGAAATCACTCCGAGACCCCAAAACAGTGAGTAATAGTCCACGAAACGGGCCAGAATCGGCCGAAACTATGACTGTCGACGACCGACACGTAAACACACCATGGGGTTCAACCACTATGGAATCGCTTCGGGACACCTAAATGATGAGTAATAGTCCACGAATCGCGTCAGAATCGGCCAAAACTGTGAGTGTTGACAACAGAGATGCAACCGCACCCCGGGGATTGTAAATCCTGGAAATCGCTCTGGGACCCCCAAAACTAAGTGATAGACCAAGAAACGGGCCAGAATCGGCCCAACTGCAATTGTTGATGACCTGCACTTAAGCGCACCTTGGGCTTCAACAACCATGGAAATCGTTTTGGGGCGTAATAGTCCATGAAACGGGTTAGAATCGACAAAAACCGCGAGTGCTGATAACCGACACATCAGCGCACCCGGGGGTTCGTTAATCGTGGAAATCACTCTGGGGACCCAAAACAATGAGTAATAGTCCACGAAACGGGCTAGAATCGGCCAAAACTGCTAGTGTTGATGACCGACACATAAACGCACCCGTGTGTTCGTCAATCATGGAAATCACACCGGGACCCAAAAAACAGAGTGATAGTCCAAGAAACGTGCCAGAATCGGCCAAAACTGTGAGTGTTGATGACCGACACGTAAGCGCACCTTCGGGTTCAACCACTATGGAAATCACTTCGGGGCCCCAAAACAGTGACTAAATAGTCCACGAAACGGGCCAGAATCAGCCAAATATGTGAGTTTTGATGACCGACACGAAAATGCACCTCGGGGTTCATAAATCGTGGAAATCACTCTGGGACCCCCAAAACAGAGTTATAGACCAAGAAACGGGCCAGAATCGGCCCAACTGCAATTGTTGATGACCTACACTTAAGCGCACCTTGGCGTTCAACAACCATGGAAATCGTTTCGGGGTGTAATAGTCCACGAAACGGTCAGAATCGACAAAAACCGCGAGTGCTGATAACCGACACATAAGCGCACCCGGGGGTTCGTTAATCGTGGAAATCACTACGGGGCCCCAAAACAATGAGTAATAGTCCACGAAACGGGCCAGAATCGGCCAAAATTGCTAGTGTTCATGACCGACATGTAAACACACTACATGGTTCGTTAATCATGGAAATCACTCCGAGACCCCAAAACAGTGAGTAATAGTCCTTGAAACGGGCCAGAATCGGCCGAAACTATGAGTGTCGATGACCAACACGTAAACGCACCTTGGGGTTCAACCACTATGAAATCGCTTCGGGACCCCTAAATGATTAGTAATAGTCCACGAATCGCGTCAGAATTGGCCAAAACTGTGAGTCTTGACAATAGAAACGCAAACGCACCCCGGGGTTTGTAAATCATGGAAATCGATCTGGGACGCCAAAACGGTGAGTA
>NC_041388.1:511510416-511574028 GCF_002162155.2 Triticum dicoccoides
AGTGTTGGTGGCTGACACATAAACGCACCCGAGTGTTCGTCAATCAGGGAAATCACACCGGGACCCAAAAAACAGAGTGATAGTCGAAGAAACATGCCAGAATCGGCCAAAACTGTGAGTGTTAATAACCGACACGTAAGCGCACCTTGGGGTTCAACAACTATGGAAATCACTTCGGGGCCCCAAAACCAGTGAGTAAATAGTCCACGAAACGGGCCAGAATCAACCAAAACTGTGAGTGTTGATGACCGACACGTAAATGCACCCCGGGGTTCATAAATCATGGAAATCACCCCCAAAACTAAGTGATAGACCAAGAAACGGGCCAGAATCGGTCCAACTGCAATTGTTGATGACCTACACATAAGCGCACCTTGGGGTTCAACAACCATGGAAATTTGTTTTGGGGCATAATAGTCCACAAAACGAGTCGTTATCGACAAAAACCGCGAGTGCTGATAACCGAGACATAAGCGCACCCGGGGTTTCGTTAATCGTGGAAATCACTCCGTGTCCCCAAAACAATGAGTAATAGTCCACGAAACGGGCCAGAATCGGCCAAAACTGCTAGTGTTGATGACCGACATGTAAACAACCTCTATGGTGCGTTAATCATGGAAATCACTCCGGGACCCCAAAACAGTCAGTAATAGTCCATGAAACGGGCGACAATCGGCCGAAATTATGATGGTCGATGACCGACATGTAAACGCACCTTGGGGTTCAACCACTAAGGAATCGCTTCGGGACCCCTAAATGATGAGAAATAGTCCACGAATCGGATCATAATTGGCCAAAACTGTGAGTGTTGACAACAGAGACGCAAACGCAACGTGGGGATTGTAAATCGTGGAAATCGCTCAAGGACGCCAAAATGGTGAGTAATAGTGCACGAAACGGACCAGAAATTGGCCAAAATTGTGAGTGTCATTGACCGCACGTAAACGCACCACAGGGTTCGTAAATTGTGGAAATCACTCCGGTACCCCCAAAACTAAGTAATACTCTAAGAAACAGGCCAGAATCGGCCCAAACTGCTATTGTTGATGACCTACACTTAAGCACATCTTGGGGTTCAACAACCATGGAAAATCGCTTTGGGACCCCAAAACGGTGAGTAATAGTCCACGAAACGGGTTAAAATCGACAAAAACCGCGAGTGTTGATGACCGACACGTAAACGCACCCCGGGGTTCGTTAATCGTGGAAATCACTCCGGGACCCCAAAACAGTGAGTAATATTCTACAAAATGGGCAAGAATTGGCCAAAAGTGTGAGTGTTGATGACCAACACGTAAACGCACTCGGCGGTTCCTTAATCGTGGAAATCACTTCAAGACCCCAAAACAGTGCGTAATAGTCTACTAAACGGGCCAGAATCGGCCAAAACCGCGAGTGTTGATGACCGACACGTAAACGCACCCGAGTGTTCGTCAATCATGGAAATCACACCGGGACCCAAAAAACAGAGTAATAGTCCAAGAAACATGCCAAAGTCGGCCAAAACTGTGATTGTTGATGACCGACCCGTAAGCGCACCTTGCGGTTCAACAACTATGGAAATCACTTCGGGGCCCCAAAATAGTGAGTAAATAGTCCATGAAACGGGCCAGAATCAGCCAAAACTGTGAGTGTTGATGACCGACACGTAAATGCACCCCGGGGTTCATAAATCGTGGAAATCACTGTGGAACCCTCAAAACTGAGTGATAGACTAAGAAACGGGCCAGAATCGGCCCAATTGTGATTGTTAATGACCTACACATAAGCGCACCTTGGGGTTAATAGTCCACGAAACGGGTCAGAATCGACAAAACCGTGAGTGTTGGTAACCGACACATAAGCGCACCTGGGGTTCGTTAATCGTGGAAATCACTCCGAGGCCCCAAAACAATGAGCAATAGTCCACGAAATGGGCCAGAATCAGCCAAAACTGCTAGTGTTGATGACCGACATGTAAACACACTATGGTTCGTTAATCATGGAAATCACTCCGGGACCCCAAAACAGTGAGTAATAGTCTACAAAATGGGCAAGAATCGGCATAAAGTGTGAGTGTTGATGAACAACACGTAAATGCACCCAGCGGTTCGCTAATCGTGGAAATCACTTCGAGACCCCAAAACAGTGCGTAATAGTCCACGAAACGGGCCAGAATCGGCCAAAACTACGAGTGTTGGTGGCTGACACATAAACGCACCCGAGTGTTCGTCAATCAGGGAAATCACACCGGGACCCAAAAAACAGAGTGATAGTCGAAGAAACATGCCAGAATCGGCCAAAACTGTGAGTGTTAATAACCGACATGTAAGCGCACCTTGGGGTTCAACAACTATGGAAGTCACTTCGGGGCCCCAAAATCAGTGAGTAAATAGTCCAGGAAACGGGCCAGAATCAACCAAAACTGTGAGTGTTGATGACCGACACGTAAATGCACCCCGGGGTTCATAAATCATGGAAATCACCCCCAAAACTAAGTGATAGACCAAGAAACGGGCCAGAATCGGTCCAACTGCAATTGTTGATGACCTACACATAAGCGCACCTTGGGGTTCAACAACCATGGAAATTTGTTTTGGGGCATAATAGTCCACGAAACGGGTCGTTATCGACAAAAACCGTGAGTGCTGATAACCGAGACATAAGCGCACCCGGGGTTTCGTTAATCGTGGAAATCACTCCGTGTCCCCAAAACAATGAGTAATAGTCCATGAAACGGGCCAGAATCGGCCAAAACTGCTAGTGTTGATGACCGACATGTAAACACACTCTATGGTGCGTTAATCATGGAAATCACTCCGGGACCCCAAAACAGTCAGTAATAGTCCACGAATCGGGCGACAATCAGCCGAAATTATGATGGTCGATGACCGACATGTAAACGCACCTTGGGGTTCAACCACTAAGGAATCGCTTCGGGACCCCTAAATGATGAGTAATAGTCCACGAATCGGATCATAATTGGCCAAAACTGTGAGTGTTGACAACAGAGACGCAAACGCAACGTGGGGATTGTAAATCGTGGAAATCGCTCAAGGACGCCAAAATGGTGAGTAATAGTGCACGAAACGGACCAGAAATTGGCCAAAATTGTGAGTGTCATTGACCACACGTAAACGCACCACAGGGTTCGTAAATTGTGGAAATCACACCGGTACCCCCAAAACTAAGTAATACTCTAAGAAACAGGCCAGAATCGGCCCAAACTGCTATTGTTGATGACCTACACTTAAGCACACCTTGGGGTTCAACAACCATGGAAAATCGCTTTGGGACCCCAAAACGGTGAGTAATAGTCCACGAAACGGGTTAAAATCGACAAAAACCGCGAGTGTTGATGACCGACACGTAAACGCACCCCGGGGTTCGTTAATCGTGGAAATCACTCCGGGACCCCAAAACAGTGAGTAATATTCTACAAAATGGGCAAGAATTGGCCAAAAGTGTGAGTGTTGATGACCAACACGTAAACGCACTCGGCGGTTCCTTAATCGTGGAAATCACTTCAAGACCCCAAAACAGTGCGTAATAGTCTACTAAACGGGCCAGAATCGGCCAAAACCGCGAGTGTTGATGACCGACACGTAAACGCACCCGAGTGTTCGTCAATCATGGAAATCACACCGGGACCCAAAAAACAGAGTAATAGTCCAAGAAACATGCCAAAGTCGGCCAAAACTGTGATTGTTGATGACCGACCCGTAAGCGCACCTTGCGGTTCAACAACTATGGAAATCACTTCGGGGCCCCAAAACAGTGAGTAAATAGTCCATGAAACGGGCCAGAATCAGCCAAAACTGTGAGTGTTGATGACCGAACGTAAATGCACCCCGGGGTTCATAAATCGTGGAAATCACTGCGGAACCCTCAAAACTGAGTGATAGACTAAGAAACGGGCCAGAATCGGCCCAACTGTGATTGTTAATGACCTACACATAAGCGCACCTTGGGGTTAATAGTCCACGAAACGGGTCAGAATCGACAAAACCGTGAGTGTTGGTAACCGACACATAAGCGCACCTGGGGGTTCGTTAATCGTGGAAATCACTCCGGGGCCCTAAAACAATGAGCAATAGTCCACGAAATGGGCCAGAATCAGCCAAAACTGCTAGTGTTGATGACCGACATGTAAACACACTATGGTTTGTTAATCATGGAAATCACTCCGGCACCCCAAAACAGTGAGTAATAGTCTACAAAATGGGCAAGAATCGGCATAAAGTGTGAGTGTTGATGAACAACACGTAAATGCACCCAGCGGTTCGCTAATCGTGGAAATCACTTCGAGACCCCAAAACAGTGCGTAATAGTCCACGAAACGGGCCAGAATCGGCCAAAACTACGAGTGTTGGTGGCTGACACATAAACGCACCTGAGTGTTCGTCAATCAGGGAAATCACACCGGGACCCAAAAAACAGAGTGATAGTCGAAGAAACATGCCAGAATCGGCCAAAACTGTGAGTGTTAATAACTGACACGTAAGCGCACCTTGGGGTTCAACAACTATGGAAATCACTTCGGGGCCCCAAAACCAGTGAGTAAATAGTCCACGAAACGGGCCAGTATCAACCAAAACTGTGAGTGTTGATGACCGACACGTAAATGCACCCCGGGGTTCATAAATCATGGAAATCACCCCCAAAACTAAGTGATAGACCAAGAAACGGGCCAGAATCGGTCCAACTGCAATTGTTGATGACCTACACATAAGCGCACCTTGGGGTTCAACAACCATGGAAATTTGTTTTGGGGCATAATAGTCCACGAAACGGGTCGTTATCGACAAAAACCGCGAGTGCTGATAACCGAGACATAAGCGCACCCGGGGTTTCGTTAATCGTGGAAATCACTCCGTGTCCCCAAAACAATGAGTAATAGTCCACGAAACGGGCCAGAATCGGCCAAAACTGCTAGTGTTGATGACCGACATGTAAACACACTCTATGGTGCGTCAATCATGGAAATCACTCCGGGACCCCAAAACAGTCAGTAATAGTCCACGAAACAGGCGACAATCGGCCGAAATTATGATGGTCGATGACCGACATGTAAACGCACCTTGGGGTTCAACCACTAAGGAATCGCTTCGGGACCCCTAAATGATGAGTAATAGTCCATGAATCGGATCATAATTGGCCAAAACTGTGAGTGTTGACAACAGAGACGCAAACGCAACGTGGGGATTGTAAATCGTGGAAATCGCTCAAGGACGCCAAAATGGTGAGTAATAGTGCATGAAACGGACCAGAAATTGGCCAAAATTGTGAGTGCCATTGACCGCACGTAAACGCACCACAGGGTTCGTAAATTGTGGAAATCACTCCGGTACCCCCAAAACTAAGTAATACTCTAAGAAACAGGCCAGAATCGGCCCAAACTGCTATTGTTGATGACCTACACTTAAGCACACCTTGGGGTTCAACAACCATGGAAAATCGCTTTGGGACCCCAAAACGGTGAGTAATAGTCCACGAAACGGGTTAAAATCGACAAAAACCGCGAGTGTTGATGACCGACACGTAAACGCACCCCGGGGTTCGTTAATCGTGGAAATCACTCCGGGACCCCAAAACAGTGAGTAATATTCTACAAAATGGGCAAGAATTGGCCAAAAGTGTGAGTGTTGATGACCAACACGTAAACGCACTCGGCGGTTCCTTAATCGTGGAAATCACTTCAAGACCCCAAAACAGTGCGTAATAGTCTACTAAACGGGCCAGAATCGGCCAAAACCGCGAGTGTTGATGACCGACACGTAAACGCACCCGAGTGTTCGTCAATCATGGAAATCACACCGGGACCCAAAAAACAGAGTAATAGTCCAAGAAACATGCCAAAGTCGGCCAAAACTGTGATTGTTGATGACCGACCCGTAAGCGCACCTTGCGGTTCAACAACTATGGAAATCACTTCGGGGCCCCAAAACAGTGAGTAAATAGTCCATGAAACGGGCCAGAATCAGCCAAAACTGTGAGTGTTGATGACCGACACGTAAATGCACCCCGGGGTTCATAAATCGTGGAAATCACTGCGGAACCCTCAAAACTGAGTGATAGACTAAGAAACGGGCCAGAATCGGCCCAACTGTGATTGTTAATGACCTACACATAAGCGCACCTTGGGGTTAATAGTCCACGAAACGGGTCAGAATCGACAAAACCGTGAGTGTTGGTAACCGACACATAAGCGCACCTGGGGGTTCGTTAATCGTGGAAATCACTCCGGGGCCCCAAAACAATGAGCAATAGTCCATGAAATGGGCCAGAATCAGCCAAAACTGCTAGTGTTGATGACCGACATGTAAACACACTATGGTTCGTTAATCATGGAAATCACTCCGGGACCCCAAAACAGTGAGTAATACTCCACGAAACGGGCCAGAATTGGCCGAAACTATGAGTGTCGATGACCGACACGTAAACGCACCTTGGGGTTCAACAACTATGGAAATCGCTTCGGGACCCCTAAATGATGAGTAATAGTCCATGAATCGCATTAGAATTGGCCAAAACAGAGAATGTTGACGACAGACATGCAAATGCACGCCAAGGATTTTCAATCTTGGAAGTCGCTCTGGGATGCCAAAACGGTGAGTAATAGTGCATGAAACGGACAAGAAATTGGCCTAAATTGTGTCTGTTATTGACCGACACGTAAATGCACCCTGGAGTTTGTCAAGCGTGGAAATCACTCCGGGACCCCCAAAACTAAGTAATAGTGCAGGAAACGGGCCAAAATCGGCCCAAACTGCGCTTGTTTATGATCGACATGTAAGGCGCACCATGGGGTTCAACAACCATGTAAATCGTTTTGGGGCCCCAAAGAGGTGGGTGTTGATGACCGCCACGTAAGCGCTCATTGGGGTTCAACAACTATGGAAATCACTTTGGGACCCAAACGGTGAGTAATAGTCCACGAAACACGTCAAAATTGGCCAAAACGATGAGTGTTCATGACAAACACGTAAACACACCCCGGGGTTCGTAAATCGTGGAAATCACTCTGGGACCCCCAAAACTAAGTAATACTCCATGAAACGGGCTAGAATCGGCCCAAACTGCGAGTGTTGATGACCTACACTTAAGCGCACCTTGGGGTTCAACAACCATGGAAATCGCTTTGGGACCACAAAACGGTGAGTAATAGTCCACGAAATGTGTCAAAATCAACAAAAATCGCGAGTGTTGATGACCGACACGTAAACGCACCCTGGGATTCGTTAATCGTGGAAATCACTCCGGGACCCCAAAACAGTGAGTAATAGTCTACAAAATGGGCAAGAATCGGCCAAAAGTGTGAGTGTTGATAACCAACACGTAAACGCACCCCGCGGTTCGTTAATCGTGGAAATCACTTCGAGACCCGAAAACAGTGCGTAATAGTCCACGAAACGGGCCAGAATCGGCCAAAATTGCGAGTGTTGATGACCGACACATAAACGCAACCGAGTGTTCGTCAATCATGGAAATCACACCTGGACCCAAAAAATAGAGTGATAGTCCAAGAAACGTGCCAGAATCGGACAAAACTGCGAGTGTTGATGACCGACACGTAAGCGCACCTTGGTGTTCAACAACAATGGAAATCACTTCGGGGCCCCAAAACAGTGAGTAAATAGTCCATGAAACGGGCCAGAATCAGCCAAAACTGTGAGTGTTGATGACCGACACGTAAATGCACCCAAGGGTTCATAAATCTTGGAAATCACTCTGAGACCCCCAAAACGGAGTGAGAGACCAAGAAACTGGCCAGAATCGGCCCAACTGCAATTGTAGATGACCTACACTTAAGCGTACCTTGGGATTCAACAACCATGGAAATCGTTTTGGGGCGTAATAGTCCACGAAACGGGTCAGAATAGACAAAAACCGTGAGTGCTGATGACCGAGACATAAGCGCACCCGGGGTTGCGTTAATCGTGGAAATCACTCCGTGTCCCCAAAACAATGAGTAATAGTCCACGAAATGGGCCAGAATCGGCCAAAACTGCTAGTGTTGATGACCGACATGTAAACACACTCTATGGTTCGTTAATCATGGAAATCACTCCGGGACCCCAAAACAGTCAGTAATAGTCCACGAAACGGGCGACAATCGGCCGAAATTATGATGGTCGATGACCGACATGTAAACGCACCTTGGGGTTCAACCACTAAGGAATCGCTTCGGGACCCCTAAATGATGAGTAAGAGTCCACGAATCACGTTATAATTGGCCAAAACTATGAGTGTTGACAACAGAGACGCAAACGCACCCTGGGGATTGTAAATCGTGGAAATCGCTCTAGGACGCCAAAATGGTGAGTAATAGTGCACGAAACGGACCAGAAATTGGCCAAAATTGTGAGTGTCATTGACCGCACATAAACGCACCACAGGGTTCGTAAATTGTGAGTGTCATCTCGGACAGTCGCAACAGCGGTAGCTGCCGCAAAACAGGCGATTGCAGATATATCTACTTCCTTGGTGACGGGCGTTCACACTTGGACAAGGGAAAATCCAAAAAAAATACAGAGGACTTTCCCCTTGCTGACTTCTTGGCAACACATGCTCCCGCTCCGGCTCCCGCACCTGCTCCCGCACCGGCTCCCGCACCGGCTGTCGCACCGGACGTGCTCGGTGGTGCCTCCTCTTTGGCTGAGCTTGACGCCCTCACGGTATGTGCCACACCGGCCCCCTTCAATATAAATGTATAATCTCCCGTTTTCGTTGCCTTTCGGATGTCTCACGTCGCAGACTTTTATTTGCAGGCCGACGAAACCCCGTGCACCATATTGTACACCAACGGCGAACAGAAGGTGGACGTGGGGAAGGGGACGATAATGGAGCCGAAGGAACCATTGTTCGACAGCCGGTCGATCCCCCCGAACGTCTTCAAGGTTTCCGTGGCCAGTGTCAAACCGGGCGACAAGAATTTGCCTCCTCTAATACTAGTGGGGGATGACGACGAGACCCCGCGGCGGCTTGGTGACTGTTGCAATGGGTGGGTCCTGTTGTGGCCAAAGAGTCTGCTTCGTCTGGAGGCGGCCGGGAGCACACCCACGAGCATGCAGCCTCAGCAAGGTATGAACATCAACACCTCACCTACCCAATTAGCGTCGGGTGTCGGGTTGGGTGATAGCGGACGGGGTAAGCAGGTGGCTCCATTAGAGGCTCATGACGTCGCCATGGATGAGGATGAGGATGACGATGGCGCTGAACAGTATGTCTATATTGGCGCCTCCTCAGGGTTTGAGCATCATGAGTCGGTGCCTGAATTACCGTCTCAACGTGTTATTGACGACCATCCGGTGGTAAAGAAGCCTAGGAAGAGAGCGAGGAAAGGCAAAAAAGCTGATTCTATGATCCAGCCGCCTCAGCAGCCTCGGCTTCCGGACCGTGTAGATATCCCCGATGCGGATAAATGGCATATCCCCGGTCGACCAATCCTACCTGAAACAGTGCTACGGGCCAGATTCGGCGATCTAAGGAGACTTCATGACGATGTGCTGCGGGTAGAGAAAGGCCTCATCGCCTCGAAAGATCCAGGATACCCACTCTACGTGGTTAACATTCCGCAGCAAATGTCGTACGTTAAGGGCTTCCCCGCGGATAAGTTCTTCCTCTGATTCGATTACATATTCGACATGTTTCACGTGAAGAAGCTGGATTTTACTTTTGTCCGCCTTTATGCCCTGCACATGAGCTACATCATTGGGGTTGAGCAGATAGCTCATATCTGTGTCGCTGACCCGTACTACATGCACGAGGGCTTCTTGGGAGTCTGTGCATAGCATCGTGAATACGCGAGGGATTACATCGTCAGTTTCATGCTCGCCAAGAAGGACAAGGAAGCGATTCTCGTGCCTTATCATCCCGTGTAAGTCATCCACGCTGCTATCCTTCCTTCGATTTCAATAATTCATTTGCACGGTGGAGGCTAATTAATTTGACGTGTACTTATTTTGCGCAGCGGCGGGCGCGCCGTCCTCATCATCCTCTACCCCCGATTCTCCCACGCTCTTTACTTGGACTCGTCGAAGAACATTCACAAAAAGGATTACACCCACATCAAAGATGTTCTCGACAGTGCTATGTTTTACTACCGAGCAAGGGGTGGAGAGGTTAGGGACAAGAAGAGAAGGGGCGGCAGGCCCGCCTTTAGCCATAAGATCGACTTCTGCTGCATCCAGCAACCGAACGATTCTCTTAATGATGGATTCTATGTCCTACACCACATGCTGGAGTACCGACGGGATCACCAGAACCTTCACATGGCACCTAGATCTAGCGATGCCCATATTCTGCAATGGGCAAAGGACATAGGAGATATCGAGGATCATCGACTTCGAGCTGAGTTCTATAACATCCAGCGCGAACTTGCCCAAATCATCATGAATGAGGTCGTCGGAAAAACAGGGATGTTCCATGCAGAAGGATAAAAGTCGCGGGAAGACATCCGAACATGGATAGCCTCTCAGCGTCTCGACATGAAGCCTTTCACTAAGCTCGATGACTATCTCCCTGACTTGGATGGATGGCACGACATGATGGAGTGATTGTCGATATATGACAATGTGTGTGTTTAGTCCATAATTTCTTTTATGACAAAACTTTGAGTTATCCATGGTGAAACTTTATTTGTGATGTAATTAAACCGTCCTCCTCCTCGACTAGTGAAAATCACTCTAGTTAGGTCATTTTGGGTATGATGAACTTTGTTATTTATGCTTATGATATGTTGTTTCTATTTTTGCCAAGTCTGTCTCTTTGTGTTGCTCAACTATATATGTTGCATATCATCGACTCATGTGACGATGCAGGTGCATAGATCATAAATGGTGAAGAAGTGCTACGCCAGGAGTATATATACGACAAGTGGCCGGAGTGTCAGGCCCAAGTGTACCGGTTTTTGGTTTTCGAGCGACACGCAGTACTTAGTTTGGGTTCATGCTAATGCGAGAGAGGGATACGAACTCATGTACTCAAAGTGATAGCTATTCTCGTGTATATCATTGATTAGATGGATGACGATGTATTTGCAAGTAATCCAGACTTGTGTCGCTATTTTCGAGATTGATGACGAGAGACCACTTTGTGTTGGATGATGCTTATGATGATGACATGATTTGATGAGACTAATTGTATGTATATGCTATGATTACATTTGTATGTGGATGGTATGCTAAAGATTATTGTATAAAGCCTATTCAAATGCAAAACAAATAAAAAAACAAATCTGCAGGAAAAAAAACTAATAAAACTACTAGCAGCGAGGGGGGGATTTAGCAGTAGCGCCGACTTGCCAGTAGCGCTTACCCGTAAACGGCGCTGCAGATAATATCAGCAGCGTCCTTTCCTAAAGAGTGCTGCAGCTATTCATGTGTAGTAGTAGCATGGGTCAACACGCGCTATTGCTATACGTTAGCTGTAGCGCCTTATTAGTAGCGCCGGTACCCGCTCTGCTGCTAGGCTTTTCCCTAGTAGTGTACACTTAAGCGCACCCTGGGGTTCAACAACCATGGAAATCGCTTTGGGGCCCCAAAACGGTGAGTAACAGTCCACGAAACGGGTCTGAATCGACAAAAACCGCGAGTGTTGATAACCAACCCGTAAGCGCACCCAAGGGTTCGTTAATCGTGGAAATCACTCCGGGGCCCCAAAAAAGTGAGTAATAGTCCACGAAACGGGCCAGAATCGGCCAAAACTGTGAGTGTTGATGACTGACACGTAAACGCACGCCGGGGTTCGTTAATCGTGGAAATCACTCCGGGACCCCAAAACAGTGAGTAATAGTATACAAAAAGGCAAGAATCGGACAAAAGTGTAAGTGTTGATGACCGAAACATAAACGCACCCCGCGGTTCGTTAATCGTTGAAATCACTTCGATACCCCAAAACAGTGCGTAATACTCCACGAAACGGGCCAGAATCGGCCAAAACTGCGAGTGTTGATGAGCAACACATAAATGCACCCCGGTGTTCGTCAATCATGGAAATCACGCTGAGACCCAAAAACAGAGTAATAGTCCAAGAAACGGGCCAGAATCGGCCAAAACTGTGAGTGTTGATGACCGACACGTAAATGCACCCTGTGGTTTGTTAACCATGGAAATCACTTCGGGGGCCCAAAAAAGTGAGTAATAGTCCATGATAAGGGCCAGAATCAGCCAAAACTATGAGTTTTGATGACCGACACGTAATCGTGCCTTGGGGTTCAACAACTATGGAAATCACTTCGGGACCTGAAAATGGTGAGTAATAGTCCAGAAAACATGTTAGAATTGGCCAAAATTGTGAGTGTTGCTGACCGACACGTAAACACAAACCGGGGTTCGTAAATCGTGGAAATCATTTCGGGACCCCGATAACTAAGTAATAGTCCAAGAAACGGGCCAGAATCGGCCCAAATTGTGATTGTTGATGACCTACACTTAAGTGCACCTTGGGGTTCAACAACCATAGAAATCGCTTTGGGGCCCCAAAACGGTGAGTAACAGTCCACGACACGGGTCAGAATCGACAAAAACCGCGAGTGTTGATAACCAACCCGTAAGCATACCCGGGGGTTCATTAATCGTGGAAATCACTCCGGGGCCCCAAAACAGTGAGTAATAGTCCACGAAATGGGCCAGAATTGGCCAAAACTTCTAGTATTGATGACCGACATGTAAACGCACCCCACGGTTCGTTAATAGTGGAAATCACTCTGGGACCCCAAAACAGTGATTGTTGATGACCGATGAGTAAATGCACCTTGGAGTTCAATAACAATGGAAATAGCTTTGGGACCCCTAAATGGTGAGTAATAGCCCACGAATCACGTCAGAATTGGCCAAAACTGTGAGTGTTGACGTCAGACACGCAAACGCACACCGGGTATTGTGAAACCTAGAAATCGCTCTAGGACGCCAAAACAGTGAGTAATAGTCCACAAAACGGGCCAGAAGCGGCCAAACCTTTGAATGTTGATGACCGACACATAAACGCACCCCAGTGTTCGTCAATCATGGAAATCACACCGGGACCCAAAAACAGAGTAATAGTCCAAGAAACGTGCCAGAATCGGCCAAAACTGTGAGTGTTGATAACCGACACATAAACGCACCCCGTGGTTCATTAACCGTGGAAATCACTCCGGGGCCGCAAAACAATGAGTAATAGTCCACGAAACGGGCCTGAATCAGCCAAAACTGTGAGTGTTGATGACCGACACGTAAGCACAACTTGGGGTTCAACAACTATGGAAATCACTTCGGGACCACAAAACGGTGAGTAATAGTCCACGAAACGCGTCAGAATCGGTCAAAACTGTGAGTGTTGATAACTGACACGTGAACACACCCCGGGGTTCATAAATCGTGGAAATCACTCCGGGGCCCCCAAAACTAAGTAATACTCTAACAAACGGGCCAGAATCGAAACAAACTATGATTGTTGATGAGCTACACTTAAGCGCACCATGGGGTTCAACAACCATGGAAGTCGCTTTGGGACCCAAAAACGGAGACTAATAGTCCACGAAATGGGTCAGAATCGACAAAAACCACAAGTGTTGATGACTGACACGTAAACGCACGCCGGGGTTCGTTTATCGTGGAAATCACTCCGGGACCCCAAAACAGTGAGTAATAGTCTACAAAAAAGGCAAGAATCAGACAAAAGTCTAAGTGTTTATGACCGAAACGTAAACGCACCCTGCGGTTTGTTAATCATTGAAATCACTTCGATACCCCAAAATAGTGCGTAATAGTCCACGTAACAGGCCAAAATCGGCCAAAAATGCGAGTGTTGATGACCAACACATAAATGCACCCCGGTGTTCATCAATCATGGAAATCACGCCGAGACCCAAAAATAGAGTAATAGTCCAAGAAACGGGCCAGAATCGGCCGAAACTGTGAGTGTTGATGACCGACACGTAAATGCACCCCGCGGTTCATTAATCGTGGAAATCACTCCGGGGGCCCAAAAAAGTGAGTAATAGTCCATGAGACGGGCCAGAATCAGCCTAAACTATGAGTGTTGATGACCGACACGTAAGCGCGCCTTGGGGTTCAACAACTTTTGAAATCACTTCGGGATCTGAAAACGGTGAGTAATAGTCCACGAAACAAGTTAGAATTGGATAAAATTGTGAGTGTTGTTGACCGACACGTAAACACAACCCCGTGTTCGTAAATCATGGAAATCATTTTGAGACCCCCATAACTAAGTAATAGTCAAAGAAACGGGCCAGAATCGGCCCAAACTGCGATTGTTCATGACCTGCACTTAAGCGCACCTTGGGGTTCAACAACCATGGAAATCGCTTTGGGGCCCCAAAACGGTGAGTAACAGTCCACAAAACGGGCCAGAATCGACAAAACCGCAAGTATGGATAACCAACCCGTAAGCGCACCCGGGGGTTCTTTAATCGTGGAAATCACTCCGGGGCCCCAAAACAGTGAGTAATAGCCCATGAAACGGGCCAGAATTGGCCAAAACTTCTAGTATTGATGACCGACGTGTAAACGCACCCCACGGTTCGTTAATCATGGAAATCACTCTGGGACCCCAAAACAGTGAGTGTTGATGACCGACGAGTAAATGCACCATGGGGTTCAGCATCACTGGAAATCGCTTTGGGACCCCTAAATGGTGAGTAATCTCCCACGAATCACGTCAGAATTGGCCAAAACTATGAGTGTTGACGAGAGACACGCAAATGCACACCGGGGATTATTGTGAATCGTGGAAATCGCTCTGGGACGCCAAAACGGTGAGTAATAGTCCACAAAACGGGACAGAATCGGCCAAACCTGTGAGTGTTGATGACCGACACATAAACGCACCGCAGTGTTCGTCAATCATGGAAATCACACCGGGACCCAAAAACAGAGTAATAGTCCAAGAAACGTGCCAGAATCGGCCAAAACTATGAGTGTTGATGACTGACACGTAAGCACATCTTGGGGTTCAACAACTATGGAAATCACTTTTTGACCACAAAACGGTGAGTAATAGTCCACGAAACGCGTCAGAATTGGCCAAAATTGTGAGTGTTGAAGACCGACACATAAACGCACCCTGGGGTTCATAAATCATGGAAATCACTCCGGGACCCCCAAAACTAAGTAATACTCCAAGAAACGGGCCAGAATCGGCCCAAACTGTGATTGTTGATGACCTACACTTAAGCACACCTTGGGGTTCAACAACCATGGAAATCACTTTGGGGCCCCAAAACGGTGAGAAATAGTACACGAAACGGGTCAGAATCATCAAAAACCATGAGTGTTGATAACCGACACATAAGCGCACCCGGGGGTTCATTAATCATGGAAATCACTCTGGGGCCCCAAAACAAGGAGTAATAGTCCATGAAACGGGCCAGAATCGGCCAAAACTGCTAGTGTTGATGACCGGCATGTAAACACACTAAGGTTCGTATCATGGAAATCACTCCGGGACCCCAAAACAGTGAGTAATAGTCCATGAAACCGTCCAGAATCGGCCGAAACTATGAGTGTCGATGACCGACACGTAAACTCACGTTGGGGTTCAACAACTATGGAAATCGCTTCGGGACCCCTTAATGATGAGTAATAGTCCACGAATCGCGTCAGAATTGGCTAAAACTGTGAATATTGACGACAGACACGCAAACGCACGCCGGGGATTGTCAATCGTGGAAATAGCTCTGGGACGCCAAAACGGTGAGTAATAGTGCACGAAACGGGCTAGAAAATGGCCTAAATTGTGAGTGTTATTGACCGACATGTAAACGCACTCTAGAGTTTGTCAACAGTGGAAATCACACCGGGACCGCCAAAACGAAGTAATAGTGCAAGAAATGGGCCAAAATCGGCCCAAACTGCACTTGTTTATGATCGACACGTAAGCACACCATTGTTGGAAATATGCCCTAGAGGCAATAATAAAATGTTTATTATTATATTTCTTTGTTCATGATATTTTTCTGTTATTCATGCTATAATTGTTGTATCCGGAAATCGAAATACACGTGTGAATACATAGACCAGAACATGTCCCTAGTGAGCCTCTAGTTGACTAGCTCGTTGATTGCCAGATAGTCATGGTTTCTTGACTATGGACATTGGATGTCATTGATAATGGGATCACATCATTAGGAGAATGATGTGATGGACAAGACCCAATCCTAAGCATAGCTCAAAGATCGTGTAGTTCGTTTAGCTAGAGCTTTTCCAAATGTCAAGTATCATTTCCTTACACCATGAGATTGTGCAACTCCCGAATACCGTAGGAGTGCTTTGGGTGTGCCAAATGTCACAACGTAACTGGGTGACTATAAAGGTGCACTACGGGTATCTCCAAAAGTGTCTGTTGGGTTGGCACGAATCGAGACTGGGATTTGTCACTCCGTATGACAGAGAGATATCTCTGGGCCCACTCGGTAATGCATCATCATAATGAGCTCAATGTGACCAAGTGTCTGGTCACAGTATCATGCATTACGGTACGACTAAAGTGACTTGCCGGTAACGAGATTAAACAAGGTATTGGGATACCGACGATCAAATCTCGGGCATGTAACGTACTGATTGACAAAGGGAGTTGTATATGGGATTGCTTGAGTCCTCGACATCGTGGTTATCCGATGAGATCATCGAGGAGCATGTGGGAGCCAACATGGGTATCCAGATCCCGTTGTTGGCTATTGACCGGAGAGGCATCTCGGTCATATCTGCATGTCTCCCGAACCCGTAGGGTCTACACACTTAAGGTTCGGTGACGCTAGGGTTGTAGAGATATAAGTATGCAGTAAACCGAAAGTTGGTGGGAGTCTCGGATGAGATCCCGGACGTCATGAGGAGTTCCATAATGGTCTGGAGGTAAAGAATTATATATAGGAAGTGAAGTTTCGGCCATCAGGAAAGTTTTGGGGGTTACCGGTAGTGTACCGGGACCACCGGAAGGGTCCCAGGGGTCCACCGGGTGGGGCACCTATACCAGAGGGCCCCATGGGCTGAAGTGGGAGGGGAACCAGCCCCTGGTGGCCTAGTGCGCCCCCCTTGGGCCCCCCTGCGCCTAGGGTTGGAAACCCTAGGGGTGGGGGCGCCTCCACTTGCCTTGGGGGGCAAGCCACCCCCTTGGCCGCCCCCCCCCCTTGGAGATCCCATCTCCTAGGGCCGGCGCCCCTCTCCCTAGGGGCCTATATAAAGAGGGGGGAGGCAGGGCAGCCACACCCATGCTCTTGGCGCCTGCCTTTCCCCTTGCTACACCTCTCCCTCTCGCAGAAGCTTCACGAAGCCCTGCTGAGATCGCTGCTACATCCACCACCACGCCGTTGTGCTGCTGGATCTTCATCAACCTCTCCTTCCCCCTTGCTGGATCAAGAAGGAGGAGACGTCTTCCTCAACCGTACGTGTGTTGAACGCGGAGGTGCCATCCGTTTGGCGCTAGGATCTCCGGTGATTTGGATCACGACGAGTACGACTCCCTCAACCCCGTTCTCTTGAACACTTCCGCTCGCGACCTACAAGGGTATGTAGATGCACTCCCCTCTCTCGTTGCTAGATGAACTCATAGATTGATCTTGGTGAAACCGTAGAAATTTTTTATTTTCTGCAACGTTCCCCAACAGTGGCATCATGAGCTAGGTCTATGTGTAGTTCTCTTTGCACGAGTAGAACACAAATTTGTAGTGGGCGTAGATGTTGTCAACTTTCTTGCCACTACTAGTCTTATTTTGCTTCAGCGGTATTGTGGGATGAAGCGGCCCAGACCGACCTTACACGTACGCTTACGTGAGACAGATTCCATCGACTTACATGCACTAGTTGCATAAGGTGGCTAGCGGGTGTCTGTCTCTCCCACTTTAGTTGGAGCGGATTCGATGAAAAGGGTCCTTATGAAGGGTAAATACAAGTTGACAAATCACATTGTGGCTTTCACGTAGGTAAGAAAACGTTCTTGCTAGAACCCTATTGCAGGCACGTAAAACATGCAACAACAATTAGAGGACGTCTAACTTATTTTTGCAGCATTTGATTGTGATTTGATATGGCCAAAAGTTGTGATGATGAATGATATATATGTGATGTATGAGATCATGTTCTTGTAATAGGAATCACGACTTGCATGTCGATGAGTATGACAACCGGCAGGAGCCATAGGAGTTGTCTTAATTATTATATGACCTGCGTGTCAATGATTAAATGCCATGTAGTTACTTTACTTTATTCCTAAACCGTTAGCCATATTAGTAGAAGTAATAGTTGGCGAGCAACCCCGTGGAGACACGATGATGGAGATCATGGTGTCATGCCGGTGACGAAGATGATCATGGAGCCCCGAAGATGGAGATCAAAGGAGTTATATGATATTGGCCATATCATGTCACTACTATTTGATTGCATGTGATGTTTATCATGTTTTTGCATCTTGTTTACTTAGAAAGACGGTAGTAAATAAGATGATCCCTCATAATAATTTCAAGAAAGTGTTCCCCCTAACTATGCGCCGTTGCTAAAGTTCGTTGTTTCGAAGCACCACGTGATGATAGGGTGTGATAGATTCTAACGTTCACACACAACTTGTGTAAGACAGATTTACACACGCATAAACACTTAGGTTAACTTGACCAGCCTAGCATGTACAGACATGGCCTCGGAACATAAGAGACCGAAAGGTCGAACATGAGTTGTATGGAAGATATGATCAACATGGAGATGTTCACCAATGATGACTAGTCCGTCTCACGTGATGATCGGACACGGCCTAGTCGACTCAGATCATGTATCACTTAGATGACTAGAGGATGTCTAATATGAGTGGGAGTTCATTAAATAATTTGATTAGATGAACTTAATTATCATGAACTTAGTACAAAATCTTTACAATATGCCTTGTAGATGAAATGGCCCACGTTACCCTCAACTTCAACGCGTTCCTAGAGAAAACCAAGCTGAAAGATGATGGCAGCAACTATACGGACTGGGTCCGGAACCTGAGGATCATCCTCATAGCTGCCAAGAAAGATTATATCCTAGAAGCACCGCTAGGTGAAGCACCCATCCTAGAGAACCAAGAAATTATGAACGCTTGGCAGTCTCGTGCTGATGATTACTTCCTCGTTCAGTGTGGCATGCTTTACATCTTAGAACCGGGGCTCCAAAAGCGTTTTGAGCAACACGGAGCATATGAGATGTTCGAAGAGATGAAAATGGTTTTCCAAGCTCATGCCCGGGTCGAGAGATATGAAGTCTCCAACAAGTTCTTTAGTTGTAAGATGGAGGAAAATAGTTCTCTCTGTGAGCACATACTCAAGATGTCTGGGTTGCACAACCGCTTGACTCAGCTGGGAGTTAATCTCCCGGATGACGCGGTTATTGACAGAATCCTCCAGTCGCTTCCACCGAGCTACAAGAACTTTGTGATGAACTTCAATATGCAGGGGATGGAAAAGACCATTCCTGAGGTATATTCAATGCTGAAATCAGCGGAGGAAGAGGTCAAGAAAGAACATCAAGTGTTGATGGTGAATAAAACCACGAAGTTCAAGAAAGGCAAGGGTAAGAAGAACTTCAAGAAGGACTGCAAGGGAGTTGCCACGCCCGGTAAGCCAGTTGCCGGGAAGAAGTCAAAGAATGGACCCAAGCCTGAGACTGAGTGCTTTTATTGCAAGGGAAGTGGTCACTTGAAGCGGAACTGCCCCAAGTACTTAGCGGACAAGAAGGCCGGCAACACTAAAGGTATATGTGATATACATGTAATTGATGTGTACCTTACCAGTACTCGTAGTAGCTCCTGGGTATTTGATACCGGTGCGGTTGCTCATATTTGTAACTCAAAGCAGGAACTGCGGAATAAACAAAGACTGGCGAAGGACAAGGTGACGATGCGCGTCGAGAATGGTTCCAAGGTCAATGTGATCGCCGTCGGAACTCTACCTCTACATTTACCTACGGGATTAGTTTTAAACCTCAATAATTGTTATTTAGTGCCAAGTTTGAGCATGAACATTGTATCTGGATCTCGTTTAATACGAGATGGCTACTCATTTAAATCCGAGAATAATGGTTGTTCTATTTATATGAGAGATATGCTTTATGGTCATGCCCCGATGGTCAATGGTTTATTCTTAATGAATCTCAAACGTGATGTTACACATATTCATAGTGTGAATACCAAAAGATGTAAACTTGATAATGATAGTCCCACATACTTGTGGCACTGCCGCCTTGGTCACATTGGTGTCAAGCGCATGAAGAAGCTCCATGCTGATGGACTTTTAGAGTCTCTCAATTATGAATCATTTGACACATGCGAACCATGCCTCATGGGCAAAATGACCAAGACTTCGTTCTCCGGAACAATGGAGCAAGCAACCAACTTATTGGAAATCATACATACTGATGTGTGCGGTCCAATGAGCGTTGAGGCTCACGGAGGATATCGTTATGTTCTCACTCTCACTGACGACTTGAGTAGATATGGTATGTCTACTTGATGAAACACAAGTCTGAGACCTTTGAAAAGTTCAAGGAATTTCAGAATGAGGTAGAGAATCAACGTGACCAAAAGATAAAGTTCCTACGATCAGATCGTGGAGGAGAATATTTAAGTCACGAATTTGGTACGCACTTAAGGAAATGTAGAATCGTTTCACAACTCACGCCGCCTGGAACACCTCAGCGTAACGGTGTGTCTAAACATCGTAAACGCACTTTATTGGATATGGTGCGATCTATGATGTCTCTTACTGATTTACCGCTATATTTTTGGGGATGCGCTCTAGAGACAACTACATTCACCTTAAATAGGGCACCGTATAAATCCGTTGAGACGACACCATATGAATTATGGTTTGGGAAGAAACCTAAGCTGTCGTTTCTAAACGTTTGGGGATGCGATGCTTATGTCAAGAAACTTCAACCTGAAAAGCTCGAACCCAAGTCGGAAAAATGCGTCTTCATAGGATACCCTAAGGAAACCATTGGGTATACCTTCTACCTCAGATCCGAAGGCAAGATCTTTGTTGCCAAGAACAGACCCTTTCTGGACAAAGAGTTTCCCTTGAGAGAAGTAAGTGGGAGGAAAGTGGAACTTGATGAAGTACTACCTCTTGAATCGGTGAGTAGCGCAGCTCAGGAAGATGTTCCTGTGATGCCAGCACCAATTGAAGAGGAAGTTAATGATGATGATCAAGGTACTTCGAATCAAGTTACTACTAAACTTCGTAGGTCCACGAGGACATGTTCCACACCAGAGTGGTATGGCAACCCTGTCCTGGAAATCATGTTGTTAGACAACGGTGAACCTTCGAACTATGAAGAAGCGATGGCAGGCCCAGATTCCAACAAATGGCTTGAAGCCATGCAATCCGAGATAGGATCCATGTATGAAAACGAAGTATGGACTTTGACAGACTAGCCTGATGATCGGTGAGCGATAGAAAACAAATGGATCTTTAAGAAGAAGACGGACGCGGATGGTAATGTTACCATCTATAAAGCTCGACTTGTCGCTAAGGGTTGTCGGCAAGTTCAAGGGGTTGACTACGATGAGACATTCTCTCCCGCAGCGAAGCTAAAGTCCATCTGAATCGTGTTAGCAATTGCCGCATACTATGATTATGAGATATGGCAAATGGATGTCAAAACGGCATTCCTTAACGGTCATCTTAAGGAAGCGCTGTATATGATGCAGCCGGAAGGTTTTGTCGACCCTGAGAATGCTAACAATGTATGCAAGCTCCAGTGATCCATTTATGGGCTGGTGCAAGCATCTCGGAGTTGGAACATTCGCTTTGATGAGATGATCAAAGTGTTTGGGTTTATGCAGACTTATGGAGAAGCCTGCGTTTACAAGAAAGTGAGTGGGAGCGCTGTAGCATTTCTCATATTATATGTAGATGACATACTTTTGATGGGAAATGATATAGAACTCTTGGACAGCATTAAGGCCTACTTGAATAAGTGTTTTTCGATGAAGGACCTTGGAGAAGCTGCTTACATACTAGGCATCAAGATCTATAGGGATAGATTGAGACGCCTCATAGGTCTTTCACAAAGCACATACCTTGATAAGATATTGAAGTTCAATATGGATCAGTATAAGGGGTTCTTGCCTGTGTTACAAGGTGTGAAATTGAGCTCCGCTCAATGCCCGACCACGGCAGAAGATAGAGAAAAGATGAGTGTCATCCCCTATGCCTCAGCTATAGGGTCTATTATGTATGCCATGCTATGTACCAGACCTGATGTAAACCTTGCCGTAAGTTTGGTAGGAAGGTACCAAAGAAATCCTGGCATAGAACACTGGACAGCGGTCAAGAACATCCTAAAGTACCTGAAAAGGACTAAGGATATGTTTCTCATTTATGGAGGTGACGAAGAGCTCGTCATAAAGGGTTACGTCGCTGCTAGCTTCGACACAGATCTGGATGACTCTAAGTCACAAACCGGATACGTGTATATTTTGAATGGTGGGGTAGTAAGCTGGTGCAGTTGCAAGCACGTCGTGGCGGGATCTACATGTGAAGCAGAGTACATGGCAGCCTCGGAGGCAGCGCATGAAGAAATCAGGGTGAAGGAGTTCATCACCGACCTAGGAGTCATACCCAATGCGTCGGGGCCAATCGCACTCTTCTGTGACAACACTGGAGCTATTGCACTTGCCAAGGAGCCTAGGTTTCACAAGAAGACCAGGCACATCAAGCGTCGCTTCAACTCCATTCGTGAAACTGTTCAAGATGGAGACATAGATATTTGTAAAGTACACACAGACCTGAATGTAGCAGATCCGTTGACTAAACCTCTCTCCAGAGCAAAACATGATCAACACCAGAATTCCATGGGTGTTCGATTCATCACAATGTAACTAGATTATTGAACTCTAGTGCAAGTGGGAGACTGTTGGAAATATTCCCTAGAGGCAATAATAAAATGGTTATTATTATATTTCTTTCTTCATGACATTTGTCTGTTATTCATGCTATAATTGTGTTATCCGGAAATTGTAATACACGTGTGAATACATAGACCACAACATGTCCCTAGTGAGCCTCTAGTTGACTAGCTCGTTGATCGACGGATAGTCATGGTTTCCTGACTATGGACATTGGATGTCATTGATAATGATATCACATCATTAGGAGAATGATGTGATGGACAAGACCCAATCCTAAGCATAGCTCAAAGATCGTGTAGTTCGTTTAGCTAGAGCTTTTCCAAATGTCAAGTATCATTTCCTTAGACCATGAGATTGTGCAACTCCCGGATACCGTAGGAGTGCTTTGGTTGTGCCAAACGTCACAACGTAACTGGGTGACTATAAAGATGCACTACAGGTATCTCCGGAAGTGTCTGTTGGGTTGGCACGAATCGAGACTGGGATTTGTCACTCCGTATGATGGAGAGGTATCTCTGGGCCCACTCGGTAATTCATCATCATAATTGAAGGAAATATGCCCTAGAGGCTATAATAAAGTTATTATTTATTTCCTTATAATCATGATAAATGTTTATTATTCATGCTAGAATTGTATTAACCGGAAACATAATACATGTGTGGATACATAGACAAACAAAGTGTCACTAGTATGCCTCTACTTGACTAGCTCGTTAATCAAAGATGGTTATGTTTCCTAACCATGGACAAAGAGTTGTTATTTGATTAACGAGGTCACATCATTAGTTGAATGATCTGATTGACATGACCCATTCCATTAGCTTAGCACCTGATCGTTTAGTATGTTGCTATTGCTTTCTTCATGACTTATACATGTTCCTATGACTATGAGATTATGCAACTCCCGTTTGCCGGAGGAACACTTTGGGTGCTAGCAAACGTCACAACGTAACTGGGTGATTATAAAGGATCATTACAGGTGTCTCCAAAAGTAGATGTTGGGTTGGCGTATTTCGAGATTAGGATTTGTCACTCCGATTGTCGGAGAGGTATCTCTGGGCCCTCTCGGTAATGCACATCACATAAGCCTTGCAAGCACTGCAACTAATATGTTAGTTGTGAGATGATGTATTACGGAACGAGTAAAGAGACTTGCCAGTAACGAGATTGAACTAGGTATTGGATACCGACGATCGAATCTCGAGCAAGTAACATACCGATGACAAAGGGAACAACGTATGTTGTTATGCGGTCTGACCGATAAAGATCTTCGTAGAATATGTAGGAGCCAATATGGGCATCCAGGTCCCGCTATTGGTTATTGACCGGAGACGTGTCTCGGTCATGTCTACATTGTTCTCGAACCCGTAGGGTCCGCACGCTTAAGGTTACAATGACAGTTATATTATGAGTTTACATGTTTTGATGTACCGAAGGAGTTCGGAGTCCCGGATGAGATCGGGGACATGACGAGGAGTCTCGAAATGGTCGAGACGTAAAGATTCATATATTGGATGATATGGTTAGGCCAAGGGGTCAAGCCCATGAGGCTTTAGATCGGTGCAAAAGGAGTTTTGCGGAGGCCAGGGGCCAAACGCCGGAGACCCTGGCGTCTGGCCCTGGGCCAGACGCCGAGGCCCATGGCGTCTGGGCCAGACGCCAAGGATTGTGGCGTTTGGTCCTGGAGTCCGAGTGGGACTCTTGCCTTTCGGGAAAAACCGACTTTGAGGAGGATTTTGCTCCAAGTTTCGACCCCGGGGCTCAACATATAAATAGAGGGGCAGGGCTAGCACCAAAGACACAACAAGTTGATCCACGTGATCTATTCCTTAGCCGTGTGTGGTGCCCCCTACCACCATATACCTCGATAATACTGTAGCGGAGTTTAGGCGAAGCCCTGCTGCTGTAGTTCATCAAGATCGTCACCACGCCGTCGTGCTGACGGAACTCTTCCCCGACACTTTGCTGGATCGGAGTCCGGGGATCGTCATCGAGCTGAACGTGTGCTCGAACTCGGAGGTGCCGTAGTTTCGGTGCTTGATCGGTTGGATCGTGAAGACGTACGACTACTTCCTCTACATCGTGTCATCGCTTCCGCAGTCGGTCTGCGTTGGGTACGTAGACAACACTCTCCCCTCGTTGCTATGCATCACATGATCTTGCGTGTGCGTAGGAAAATTTTTGAAATTACTACGAAACCCAACAGTGGCATCCGAGCCTAGGTTACTTATGTTGATGTTATATGCACGAGTAGAACACAAGTGAGTTGTGGACGATACAAGTCATACTGCCTACCAGCATGTCATACTTTGGTTCGGCGGTATTGTTGGACGAGACGACCCGGACCAACCTTACGCGTACGCTTACGCGAGACCGGTTCCCTCGACGTGCTTTGCACATAGATGGCTTGCGGGCGAGTGTCTCTCCATCTTTAGTTGAACCGAGTATGGCTACGCCCGGTCCTTGAGAAGGTTAAAACGGAGTCTATTTGACAAATTATCGTTGTGGTTTTGATGCGTAGGTGAGATTGGTTCTTACTTAAGCCCGTAGCAGCCACGTAAAACATGCAACAACAAAGTAGAGGACGTCTAACTTGTTTTTGCAGGGCATGTTGTGATGTGATATGGTCAAGGCATAATGCTGAATTTTATTGTATGAGATGATCATGTTTTGTAACCGAGTTATCGGCAACTGGCAGGAGCCATATGGTTGTCGCTTTATTGTATGCAATGCAATCGCGATGTAATGCTTTACTTTATTACTAAACGGTAGTGATAGTCGTGGAAGCATAAGATTGGCGAGACGACAACGATGCTACGATGAAGATCAAGGTGTCGCGCCGGTGACGATGGTGATCATGACAGTGCTTCGGAGATGGAGATCACAAGCACAAGATGATGATGGCCATATCATATCACTTATATTGATTGCATGTGATGTTTATCCTTTTATGCATCTTATCTTGCTTTGATTGATGGTAGCATTATAAGATGATCTCTCACTAAATTATCAAGAAGTGTTCTCCCTGAGTATGCACCGTTGCCAAAGTTCGTCGTGCCCAGACACCACGTGATGATCGGGTGTGATAAGCTCTACGTCCATCTACAACGGGTGCAAGCCAGTTTTGCACACGCAGAATACTCAGGTTAAACTTGACGAGCCTAGCATATACAGATATGGCCTCGGAACACGGAGACCGAAAGGTCGAGCGTGAATCATATAGTAGATATGATCAACATAACGATGTTCACCATTGAAAACTACTCCATCTCACGTGATGATCGATCATGGTTTAGTTGATTTGGATCACGTAATCACTTAGAGGATTAGAGGGATGTCTATCTAAGTGGGAGTTCTTAAATAATATGATTAATTGAACTTAAATTTATCATGAACTTAGTACCTGATAGTATCTTGCTTGTTTATGTTGATTGTAGATAGATGGCTCATGCTGTTGTTCCATTGAATTTTAATGCGTTCCTTGAGAAAGCAAAGTTGAAAGATGATGGTAGCAATTACACGGACTGGGTCCGTAACTTGAGGATTATCCTCATTGCTGCACAGAAGAATTACGTCCTGGAAGCACCGTTGGGTGCCAGGCCTGCTGCTGGAGCAACACCAGATGTTATGAACGTCTGGCAGAGCAAAGCTGATGACTACTCGATAGTTCAGTGTGCCATGCTTTACGGCTTAGAATCGGGACTTCAACGACGTTTTGAACGTCATGGAGCATATGAGATGTTCCAGGAGTTGAAGTTAATATTTCAAGCAAATACCCGAATTGAGAGATATGAAGTCTCCAATAAGTTCTATAGCTGCAAGATGGAGGAGAATAGTTCTGTCAGTGAGCATATACTCAAAATGTCTGGGTATAATAATCACTTGATTCAGTTGGGAGTTAATCTTCCAGATGATTGCGTCATTGACAGAATTCTCCAATCACTACCACCAAGCTACAAGAGCTTCGTGATGAACTATAATATGCAAGGGATGAACAAGACTATTCCCGAGCTCTTCGCAATGCTGAAAGTTGCGGAGGTAGAAATCAAGAAGGAGCATCAAGTGTTGATGGTTAACAAGACCACTAGTTTCAAGAAAAAGGGCAAAGGGAAGAAGAAGGGGAACTTCAAGAAGAATGGCAAGCAAGTTGCTGCTCAAGAGAAGAAACCCAAGTCTGGACCTAAGCCTGAAACTGAGTGCTTCTACTGCAAGCAGACTGGTCACTGGAAGCGGAACTGCCCCAAGTATTTGGCGGATAAGACGGATGGCAAGGTGAACAAAGGTATATGTGATATACATGTTATTGATGTGTACCTTACTAGAGCTCGCAGTAGCACCTGGGTATTTGATACCGGTTCTGTTGCTAATATTTGCAACTCGAAACAGGGACTACGGAATAAGCAAGCACTGGCAAAGGATGAGGTGACGATGCGCGTGGGAAATGGTTCCAAAGTTGATGTGATCGCGGTCGGCACGCTACCTCTACATCTACCTTCGGGATTAATATTAGACCTAAATAATTGTTATTTGGTGCCAGCGTTGAGCATGAACATTATATCTGGATCTTGTTTAATGTGAGACGGTTATTCATTTAAATCAGAGAATAATGGTTGTTCTATTTATATGAGTAATATCTTTTATGGTCATGCACCCTTGAAGAGTGGTCTATTCTTATTGAATCTCGATAGTAGTAATACACATATTCATAATGTTGAAGCCAAAAGATGCAGAGTTGATAATGAAAGTGCAACTTATTTGTGGCACTGTCGTTTAGGTCATATCGGTATAAAGCGCATGAAGAAACTCCATACTGATGGACTTTTGGAACCACTTGATTATGAATCACTTGGTACTTGCGAACCGTGCCTCATGGGCAAGATGACTAAAACACCGTTCTCCGGTACTATGGAGAGAGCAACAGATTTGTTGGAAATCATACATACCGATGTATGTGGCCCGATGAATATTGAGGCTCGTGGCGGATATCGTTATTTTCTCACCTTCACAGATGATTTAAGTAGATATGGGTATATCTACTTAATGAAACATAAGTCTGAAAAATTTGAAAAGTTCAAAGAATTTCAGAGTGAAGTTGAAAATCATCGTAACAAGAAAATAAAGTTTCTATGATCTGATCGTGGAGGAGAATATTTGAGTTACGAGTTTGGTGTACATTTGAAAAATTGTGGAATAGTTTCGCAACTCACGCCACCCGGAACACCACAGCGTAATGGTGTGTCCGAACGTCGTAATCGTACTTTACTAGATATGGTGCGATCTATGATGTCTCTTACTGATTTACCTCTATCATTTTGGGGATATGCTTTAGAGACAGCCGCATTCACGTTAAATAGGGCACCATCAAAATCCGTTGAGACGACGCCTTATGAACTGTGGTTTGGCAAGAAACCAAAGTTGTCGTTTCTTAAAGTTTGGGGCTGCGATGCTTATGTGAAAAAGCTTCAACCTGATAAGCTCGAACCCAAATCGGAGAAATGTGTCTTCATAGGATACCCAAAGGAGACTATTGGGTACACCTTCTATCACAGATCCGAAGGCAAGACATTCGTTGCTAAGAATGGATCCTTTCTAGAGAAGGAGTTTCTCTCAAAAGAAGTGAGTGGGAGGAAAGTAGAACTTGACGAGGTAAATGTACCTGCTCCCTTACTGGAAAGTAGTTCATCACAGAAAACTGTTTCAGTGACACCTACACCAGTTAGTGAGGAAGCCAATGATAATGATCATGAAACTTCAGATCAAGATACTGCTGAACCTCGTAGATCAACCAGAGTAAGATCCGCACCAGAGTGGTACGGTAATCCTATTCTGGAAGTCATGATACTAGATCATGATGAACCTACAAACTATGAAGAAGCGATGGTCAGCCCAGATTCCGCAAAGTGGCTTGAAGCCATGAAATCTGAGATGGGATCCATGTATGAGAACAAAGTATGGACTTTGGTTGACTTGCCTGATGATCAGCAAGCAATTGACAATAAATGGATCTTTAAGAAGAAGACTGACGCTGATGGTAATGTTACTGTCTACAAAGCTCGAGTTGTCGCAAAAGGTTTTCGGCAAGTTCAAGGGATTGACTACGATGAGACCTTCTCACCCATAGCGATGCTTAAGTCCGTCCGAATCATGTTAGCAATTGCCGCATTTTATGATTATGAAATTTGGCAGATGGATGTCAAAACTGCATTCCTGAATGGATTTCTGGAAGAAGAGTTGTATATGATGCAACCGGAAGGTTTTGTCGATCCAAAGGGAGCTAACAAAGTGTGCAAGCTCCAGCGATCCATTTATGGACTGGTGCAAGCCTCTCGGAGTTGGAATAAACGTTTTGATAGTGTGATCAAAGCATTCGGTTTTATACAGACTTTCGGAGAAGCCTGTATTTACAAGAAAGTGAGTGGGAGCTCTGTAGCATTTATGATATTATATGTGGATGACATATTGCTGATTGGAAATGATATAGAATTTCTGGATAGCATAAAGGGATACTTGAATAAAAGTTTTTCAATGAAAGACCTCGGTGAAGCTGCTTACATATTATCCATTAAGATCTATAGAGATAGATCAAGACGCTTAATTGGACTTTCACAAAGCACATGCCTTGACAAGATTTTGAAGAAATTCAAAATGGATCAAGCAAAGAAAGGATTCTTGCCTGTATTACAAGGTGTGAAATTGAGTAAGACTCAATGCCCGACCACTGCAGAAGATAGAGAGAATATGAAAGATGTTCCCTATGCATCAGCCATAGGCTCTATCATGTATGCAATGTTGTGTACCAGACCTGATGTGTGCCTTGCTATAAGTTTAGCAGGGAGGTACCAAAGTAATCCAGGAAGGACAGCGGTCAAGAACATCCTGAAATACCTGAAAAGGACGAAGGATATGTTTCTCGTATATGGAGGTGACAAAGAGCTCAACGTAAAAGGTTACGTTGATGCAAGCTTTGACACTGATCCGGACGATTCTAAATCGCAAACCGGATACGTGTTTACTTTAAACGGTGGAGCTGTCAGTTGGTGCAGTTCTAAACAAAGCGTCGTAGCGGGATCTACATGTGAAGTGGAGTACATAGCTGCTTCGGAAGCAGCGAACGAAGGAGTCTGGATGAAGGAGTTCATATCCTATCTAGGTGTCATACCTAATGCATCGGATCCAATGAAAATCTTTTGTGACAATACTGGTGCCATTGCCTTGGCAAAGGAATCCAGATTTCACAAAAGGACCAAACACATCAAGAGACGCTTCAACTCCATCCGGGATCTAGTCCAGGTGGGAGACATAGAGATTTGCAAGATACATACGGATCTGAATGTTGCAGACCCGTTGACTAAGCCTCTTCCACGAGCAAAACATGATCAGCACCAAAGCTCCATGGGTGTTAGAATCATTACAGTGTAATCTAGATTATTGACTCTAGTGCAAGTGGGAGACTGAAGGAAATATGCCCTAGAGGCAATAATAAAGTTATTATTTATTTCCTTATAATCATGATAAATGTTTATTATTCATGTTAGAATTGTATTAACCGGAAACATAATACATGTGTGGATACATAGACAAACAAAGTGTCACTAGTATGCCTCTACTTGACTAGCTCGTTAATCAAAGATGGTTATGTTTCCTAACCATGGACAAAGAGTTGTTATTTGATTAACGAGGTCACATCATTAGTTGAATGATCTGATTGACATGACCCATTCCATTAGCTTAGCACCTGATCGTTTAGTATGTTGCTATTGCTTTCTTCATGACTTATACATGTTCCTATGACTATGAGATTATGCAACTCCCATTTTCCGGAGGAACACTTTGGGTGCTAGCAAACGTCACAACGTAACTGGGTGATTATAAAGGAGCATTACAGGTGTCTCCAAAAGTAGATGTTGGGTTGGCGTATTTCGAGATTAGGATTTGTCACTCCGATTGTCGGAGAGGTATCTCTGGGCCCTCTCGGTAATGCACATCACATAAGCCTTGCAAGCACTGCAACTAATATGTTAGTTGTGAGATGATGTATTACGGAACGAGTAAAGAGACTTGCCAGTAACGAGATTGAACTAGGTATTGGATACCGACGATCGAATCTCGAGCAAGTAACATACCGATGACAAAGGGAACAACGTATGTTGTTATGCGGTCTGACCGATAAAGATCTTCGTAGAATATGTAGGAGCCAATATGGGCATCCAGGTCCCGCTATTGGTTATTGACCGGAGACGTGTCTCGGTCATGTCTACATTGTTCTCGAACCCGTAGGGTCCGCACACTTAAGGTTACGATGACAGTTATATTATGAGTTTACATGTTTTGATGTACCGAAGGAGTTCGGAGTCCCGGATGAGATCGGGGACATGACGAGGAGTCTCGAAATGGTCGAGACGTAAAGATTCATATATTGGATGATATGGTTAGGCCAAGGGGTCAAGCCCATGAGGCTTTAGATCGGTGCAAAAGGAGTTTTGCGGAGGCCAGGGGGCCAAACGCCGGAGATCCTGGTGTCTGGCCCTGGGCCAGACGCCGAGGCCCATGGCGTCTGGGCCAGACGCCAAGGATTGTGGCATTTGGTCCTGGAGTCCGAGTGGGACTCTTGCCTTTCGGGAAAAACCGACTTTGAGGAGGATTTTGCTCCAAGTTTCGACCCCGGGGCTCAACATATAAATAGAGGGCCAGGGCTAGCACCAAAGACACAACAAGTTGATCCACGTGATCTATTCCTTAGCCGTGTGCGGTGCCCCCTGCCACCATATACCTCGATAATACTGTAGCGGAGTTTAGGCGAAGCCCTGCTGCTGTAGTTCATCAAGATCGTCACCACGCCGTCGTGCTGACGGAACTCTTCCCTGACACTTTGCTGGATCGGAGTCCGGGGATCGTCATCGAGCTGAACGTGTGCTCGAACTCGGAGGTGCCGTAGTTTCGTTGCTTGATCGGTTGGATCATGAAGACATACGACTACTTCCTCTACGTCGTGTCATCGCTTCCGCAGTCGGTCTGCGTTGGGTACGTAGACAACACTCTCCCCTCGTTGCTATGCATCACATGATCTTGCGTGTGCGTAGGAAAAATTTTCAATTTACTACGAAACCCAACAATAATGAGCTCAATGTGACCAAGTGTCTGGTCACGGGATCATGCATTACGGTACGAGTAAAGTGACTTTCCGGTAACGAGATTAAACGAGGTATTGCGATACCGACGATCGAATCTCGGGCATGTAACGTACCGATTGACAAAGGGAATTGTATACGGGATTGCTTGAGTCCTCGACATCGTGGTTCATCCGATGAGATCATCGAGGAGCATGTGGGAGCCAACATGGGTATCCAGATCCCGTTGTTGGTTATTGACCGGAGAGGCATCTCGGTCATGTCCGCATGTCTCCCGAACCCGTAGGGTCTATACACTTAAGGTTTGATGATGCTAGGGTTGTAGAGATATGAGTATGTAGTAAACCGAAAGTTGTCCGGAGTCCCGGATGAGATCCTGGACGTCATGAGGAGTTCCGGAATGGTCCGGAGGTAAAGAATTATATATAGGAAGTGAAGTTTCGGCCATCGGGAAAGTTTCGGGGGTTACCAGTATTGTACCGGGACCACCGGAAGGGTCCCGGGGGTCCACCGGGTGGGGCCACCTATCCCGGAGGGCCCCATGGGCTGAACTGGGAGGGGAACCAGCCCCTGGTGGGCTGGTGCGCCCCCCTTGGGGCCCCCTGCGGCTAGGGTTGGAAACCTTAGGGGTGGGGGGCGCCTCCACTTGCCTTCGGGGGGAAGCCACCCCCTTGGCCGACCCCCCCCCCACCCCCTTGGAGATCCCATCTCCTAGGGCCGGCGCCCCCCCTAGGGGGCCTATGTAAAGAGGGGGGAGGGAGGGCAGCCGCACCCATGCTCTTGGCGCCTCCCTCTCCCCTTGCTACACCTCTCCCTGTCGCAGAAGCTTGGCGAAGCCCTGCCGAGATCGCTGCTGCATCCACGACCACGCCGTCGTGCTGCTGGATCTTCATCAACCTCTCCTTCCCCCTTGCTGGATCAAGAAGGAGGAGACATCTTCCTCAACCATACGTGTGTTCAACGCGGAGGTGCCGTCCGTTCGGCGCTAGGATCTCCGGTGATTTGGATCACGACGAGTACGACTCCCTCAACACCGTTCTCTTGAACGCTTCCGCTCGCGATCTACAAGGGTATGTAGATGCACTCCCCTCTCTTGTTGCTAGATGAACTCATAGATTGATATTGGTGAAAGCGTAGAAATTTTTTATTTTCTGCAACGTTCCCCAACAACCATGGGGTTCAACAACCATGGAAATCGCTTTAGGGCCCCAAAACAGTGAGTAATAGTCCACGAAACGGGCCAGAATCAGCCCAAGCTGTGAGTGTTGATGACCGACACGTAAACGCACACCGCGGTTCGTTAACCGTGGAAATCACTCCGGGACCCCAAAACAGTGAGTAATAGTCCACGAAAAGGCCAGAATCGGCCAAAATTGTGAGTGTTGATGACCGACAAGTAAGCGCTCATTGGGGTTGAACAACTATGGAAACCACTTTGGGACCCCAAAATGGTGAGTAATAGTCCACAAAACGCGTCACAATTGGCCAAAACTATGAGTGTTGATCACCGACACGTAAATGCACCCCGGGGTTCGTAAACCGTGGAAAGTACTCCGGGACCCCCAAAACTAGGTAATAGTTCAAGAAACGGGCCAGAATCGGCCAAACTGCGATTGTTGATGGCCTAAACTTAAGCGCACATTAGGGTTCACCAACCATGGAAATCGCTTTGGGACCCCAAAACGATGAGTAATAGTACACGAAACGCATCAGAATCGGCCAAAACTATGAATGTTGATGACCGACACGTAAATGCACCACGGGGTTCGTAAATCATGGAAATAACCCCGGGGCCCCAAACTAAGTAATACTCTAACAAACGGCCCAGAATTGACCCAAACTGCTATTGTTGATGACGTACACTTAAGCGCACCATGGTGTTCAAAAACCATGGAAATCGCTTTGGGACCCCAAAACGGTGAGTAATAGGCCACGAAATGGGTCAGAATCGACAAAAACCGCGAGTGTTGATGACCGACACGTACACACACACCGGGGTACGTTAATCGTGGAAATCAATTCAGGCCCCAAAACAGTGAGTAATAGTCTACAAAAAAGGCAAGAATCGGCCAAAAGTGTAAGTGTTGATGACCGAAACGTAAACGCACCCCGCGGTTCGTTAATCGTTGAAATCACTTCGATACCCCAAAACAGTGCGTAATAGTCCACGAAACGGGCTAGAATCGGCCAAAACTAGGAGTGTTGATGACCGACACCTAAATGCACCCTGGTGTTTGTCAATCATGGAAATCACGCCGAGACCCAGAAACAGAGTAATAGTCCATGAAACGGGTCAGAATCGGCCAAAACTGTGAGTGTTGATGACCGAGACATAAATGCACCCCGCGGTTCGTTAACCGTGGAAATCACTCCGGGGGCCCAAAAAAGTGAGTAATAGTCCATGAAACGGGCCAGAATCAGCCAAAACTATGAGTGTTCATGACCGACGGGTAAGCGCGCATTGGGGTTCAATAACTATGGAAATCACTTCGGGACCTGAAAACGGTGAGTAATAGTCCACGAAACACGTTAGAATTGGCCAAAACTGTGAGTGTTGATGACCGACACGTAAACACACCCCGGGGTTCGTTAATCGTATAAATCATTTTGTTACCCAAGAAACGGGCCAGAATCGGCCCAACTGCGCTTGTTGATGACCTACACTTAAGCGCACCTTGGGGTTCAACAACCATGGAAATCGCTTTGGGGCCCCAAAACGGTGAGTAACAGTCTACGAAACGGGTCAGAATCAACAAAAACCGCGAGTGTTGATAACCGACCCGTAAGCGCACCGGGAATTCCTTGATCGTGGAAATCACTCCAGGGCGCCAAAACAGTGAGTAATAGTCCACGAAACGGGCCAGAATTGGCCAAAACTTCTAGTATTGATGACCGACATGTGAACGCACCCCGCGGTTCGTTAATCGTGGAAATCACTCCAGGACCCCAAAACAGTGAGTGTTGATGACCGACATGTAAACGCGCCTTGGGATTCAAGAACAATGGAAATCGCTTCGGGCCCCTAAATGGTGAGTAATAGCCCTTGAATCGCGTCAGAATTGGCCAAAACTGTGTGTGTTGATGACTGACCCGTAAACGCACCCCAGTGTTCGTCAATCATGGAAATCACACCGGGACCCAAAAACAAAGTAATAGTCCAAGAAACGTGCCAGAATCGGCCAAAATAGTGAGTGTTGATGACCAACACGTAAACGCATCCCGTGGTTCATTAACCATGGAAATCACTCCGGGGCCCCAAAACAGTGAGTAATAGTCCATGAAACAGGCCAGAATCAGCCTAAATTGTGAGTGTTGATGACCGACACGTAAGCGCACCTTGGGGTTCAACAACTATGGAAATCACTTCGGGACCACAAAACGGTGAGTAATAGTTCAAGAAACACGTTAGAATTGGCTAAAACTATGAGTGTTGATGACCAACACGTAAACGCACCCCGGGGTTCATAAATCGTCGAAATCACTCTGGGACCCCAAAACTAAGTAATACTCCAAGAAACGGGCCAGAATCGGCCCAAACTGCGATTGTTGATGACCTACACTTAAGCGCACCTTGGGGTTCAACAACCATGGAAATCGCTTTGGGGCCCCAAAACGGTGAGTAATAGTCCATGAAACGGGTCAGAATCGACAAAAACCGCGAGTGTTGATAACCGACACATAAGCGCACCCGGGGGTTCGTTAATTGTGGAAACCACTCCGGGGCCCCAAAACAATGAGTAATCCTCCACGAAACGGGCCAGAATCGGCCAAAACTGCTAGTGTTGATGACCGACATGTGAACACACTATGTGGTTCGGTAATCATGGAAATCACTCCGGGACCCCAAAACAGTGAGTAATAGTACATGAAACGGGCCAGAATCAGCCAAAACTATGAGTGTCGATGAACGACATGGAAACGCACCTAGGGGTTCAACAAGTATGGAAATAGCTTCGGGACCCCTAAAACAAGAGTAATAGTCCACAAATCGCGTAAGAATTGGCCAAAACTATGATTGTTGATGACAGACATGCAAACGCACGCCGGGGATTGTCGATCTTGGAAATCGCTCTGGGACGCCCAAACAAATAGTAATATTGCACGAAACGGATCAGAAATTGGCCTAAATTGTGAGTGTCATTGACCGACATGTAAACGCACCCTGGAGTTTGTAAACCGTGGAAACTAAGTAATAGTGCAGGAAACGGGCCAAAATCGGCCCAAACTTCGCTTGTTTATGATCGACACGTAAGCGCACCATGGGGTTCAACAACCATGGAAATAGCTTTGGGGCCCCAAAACGGTGAGTAATAGTCCACGAAACGTACCAGAATCGGCCAAAATTGTGAGTGTTGATGACCGACACGTAAACGCACCCCGCGGTTCGTTAACCGTGGAAATCACTCTGGGACCCCAAAACAGTGAGTAATAGTCCACGAAATGACCAGAATCGGCCAAAATTGTGAGTGTTGATGACCGACACGTAAGCGCTCATTGGGGTTCAACAAGTATGGAAATCACTTTGGGACCCCAAAACGGTGAGTAATAGTCCCCGAAACGCGTCATAATTGGCCAAAACTATGAGTGTTGATGACCGACACGTAAACGCACCCCGGGGTTCGTAAATCGTGGAAATCACTCCGGGACGCCCAAAACTAAGTAATAGTCCAAGAAACGGGCCAGAATCGGCCCAAACTGTGATTGTTGATGACCTACACTTATGCACACATTGGGGTTCATGAACCATGGAAGTCGCTTTGGGGCGCTAAAACGGTGAGTAATAGTCCACGAAACACGTCAGGATCGGCCAAAACTGTGAGTGTTGATGACTGACACATAAACGCACCACGGGGTTTGTAAATCATGGAAATCACTCCAGGCCCCACAAAACTAAGTAATACTCCAAGAAACGGGCCTGAATCGACCCAAACTGTGATTGTTGATGACCTACACTTAAGCGCACCATGGGGTTGAACAACCATGGAAATCGCTTTGGGACCCCAAAACGGCGAGTAATAGTCCACGAAACGGGTCAGAATCGACAAAAACCGTGAGTGTTGATGACCGAAACATAAACGCACGCCGTGGTTCGTTAATCATGGAAATCACTCCGGGACCCCAAAACCAGTAATAGTCTACCAAAAAGGCAAGAATCGGATAAAAGTGTAAGTGTTGATGACCGAAACATAAGTGCGCCTTGGGGTTCAACAACTATGGAAATTACTTCGGGACCTGAAAACGGTGAGTAATAGTCCACGAAACACGTTAGAATTGGCCAAAATTGTGAGTGTTGCTGACCAACACGTTAACACAACCCGGGGTTCGTAAATCGTGGAAATCATTTTGGGACCCCCATAACTAAGTAATAGTCCAAGAAACGGGCCAGAATCGGCCCAAACTGCGATTGTTGATGACCTACACTTAAGCGCACCTTGGGGTTCAACAACCATGGAAATCATTTTGGGGCCCCAAAACGGTGAGTAACAGTCCATGAAACGGGCCAGAATTGGCCAAAACTTCTAGTATTGATGACCGACATGTAAACGCACCCCGCGGTTCATTGATCGTGGAAATCACTCCGGGACACCAAAACTGTGAGTGTTGATGACCGACACGTAAACACACCTTGCGGTTCAACAATAATGGAAATCGCTTCAAGACCCCTAAATGGTGAGTAATAACCCACGAATCGCGTCAGAATTGGCCAAAATTGTGCGTGTTGACGACAGACACGCAAATGCACCCGGGGATTGTCAATCGTGGAAATCGCTCTCGGACGCCAAAACGGTGAGTAATAGTCCACGAAACGGGCCAGAATCGACCAAAACTGTGAGTGTTGATGACTGACACATAAACACACCCCAGTGTTCATCAATCATGGAAATCACACTGGGACCCAAAAACAGAGTAATAGTCCAAGAAACGTGCCAGAATCGGCCAAAACTATGAGTGTTGCTGACCGACACGTAAACGCACCCCGTGGTTCATTAACCGTGGAAATCACTCTGGGGCCCCAAAACAGTGAGTAATAGTCCACGAAACTGGCCAGAATCAGCCAAAACTGTGAGTGTTGATGACCGACACGTAAGCGCACCTTGGGGTTCAACAACTATGGAAATCACTTCAGGACCACAAAACGGTGAGTAATAGTCCACGAAACTCGTCAGAATTGGCCAAAACTGTGAGTGTTGATGACCGACACGTGAACGCACCCCGGGGTTCATAAATCGTGGAAATCACTCCGGGACCCCCAAAACTAAGTAATAGTCCAAGAAACGGGCCATCATCGGCCCAAACTGCGATTGTTGATGACCTACACTTAAGCGCACCTTGGGGTTCAACAACCATGGAAATCGCTTTGGGGCCCCAAAACGGTGAGTAATAGTCCACAAAATGGGTCAGAATCGACAAAAACAGCGAGTGTTGATAACCGACACATAAGCGCACCCGGGGGTTCGTCAATCATGGAAATCACTCCGGGACCTACACTTAAACGCACCTTGGGGTTCAACAACTATGGAAATCGCGTCGGGACCCCTAAATGATGAGTAATAGTCCACGAATCACGTCAGAATTGGCCAAAACTGTGAATGTTGACGACAGACACGCAAACGCACGTCGGGGATTGTCAATCGTGGAAATCGATCTGGGACGCCCAAACAGTGAGTAATAGTGCATGAAACGGACCAGAAATTGGCCTAAATTGTGAGTGTCATTGACCGACACGTAAACGCACCCTGGAGTTTGTCAACCGCGGAAATCACTCCGAGACCACCAAAACTAAGTAATAGTGCAGGAAACGGGCCAAAATCGGCCCAAACTGCGCTTGTTTATGATCGACACATAAGCGCTCCATGGGGTTCAACAACCATGGAAATCACTTTGGGGCCCCAAAATGGTGACTAATAGTCCATGAAACGGGCCAGAATCGGCCAAATCTGTGAGTGTTGATGACCGACACGTAAACGCGTCCCGCGGTTCGTTAACCGTGGAAATCACTCCGGGACCTCGAAATAGTGAGTATTAGTCCACAAAACGACCAGAATCGGCCAAAATTGTGAGTGTTGATGACCGCCACATAAGCACTCATTGGGGTTCAACAACTACGGAAATCACTTTGGGACCTAAAAACGGTGAGTAATAGTCCACGAAACGCGTCAGAATTGGCTAAAACTATGAGTGTTGATGACCAACACGTAAACGCACCCCGGGGTTAATAAATCGTGGAAATCACTCCGGGACCCCCAAAACTAAGTAATACTCTAAGAAATGGGCCAGAATCGGCCCAAACTGCGATTGTTGATGACCTACACTTAAGCGCACCTTGGGGTTCAAAAACCATGGAAATCGCTTTAGGGCCCCAAAACGGTGCGTAATAGTCCACGAAACGGGTCAGAATCGACCAAAACCGCGAGTGTTGATAACCGACACATAAGCGCATCAGGGGGTTCGTTAATCGTGGAAATCACTCCGGGGCCCCAAAACAATAAGTAATACTCCATGAAGCGGGCCAGAATCGACCAAAACTGCTAGTGTTGATGACCGACATGTGAACACACTCTATGGTTCATTAATCATTGAAATCACTCCGGGACCTCAAAACAGTAAGTAATAGTCCATGAAATGGGCCAGAATCAGCCGAAACTATGAGTGTCGATGACCGACACATAAATGCAGCTTGGGGTTCAACAACTATAGAAATCGCTTCGGGACCCCTAAGTGATGAGTAATAGTCCACGAATCACGTCAGAATTGGCCAAAACTGTGAATGTTGAAGACAGACACGCAAACGCACGTCGGGGATTGTCAATCGTGGAAATCGATCTGGGACGCCCAAACGGTGAGTAATAGTGCATGAAACGGACCAGAAATTGGCCTAAATTGTGAGTGTCATTGACCGACACGTAAACGCACCCTGGAGTTTGTCAACTGCGGAAATCACTCTGGGACCACCAAAACTAAGTAATAGTGCAGGAAACGGGCCAAAATCGGCCCAAACTGCGCTTGTTTATGATCGACACGTAAGTGCTCCATGGGTTTCAACAACCATGGAAATCGCTTTGGGGCCCGAAAACGGTGAGTAACAGTCCACGAAACGGGCCAGAATCGGCCAAAACTGTGAGTGTTTATGACCGACACGTAAACGCGTCTCGCGGTTCGTTAACCGTGGAAATCACTCCGGGACCCCGAAACAGTGAGTATTAGTCCACAAAACGACCAGAATCAGCCAAAATTGTGAGTGTCGATGACCGCCACGTAAGCGCTCATTGGGGTTCAACAACTATGGAAATCACTTTGGGACCTGAAAACGGTCAGTAATAGTCCACGAAACGCGTCAGAATTGGCTAAAACTATGAGTGTTGATGACCGACACGTAAATGCACCCCGGGGTTCATAAATCGTGGAAATCACTCCGGGACCCCCAAAACTAAGTAATACTCCAAGAAGTTGGCCAGAATCGGCCCAAACTGCGATTGTTGATGACCTACACTTAAGCGCACCTTGGGGTTCAAAAACCATGGAAATCGCTTTGGGGCCCCAAAACGGTGAGTAATGGTCCACGAAACGGGTCAGAATCAACAAAAACCGCGAGTGTTGATAACCGACACATAAGCGCATCAGGGGGTTCGTTAATCGTGGAAATCACTCCGGGGCCCCAAAACAGTGAGTAATACTCCATGAAGCGGGCCAGAATCGACCAAAACTGCTAGTGTTGATGACCGACATGTGAACACACTCTATGGTTCGTTAATCATTGAAATCACTCCGGGACCTCAAAACAGTAAGTAATAGTCCATGAAACGGGCCAGAATCGGCCAAAACTATGAGTGTCGATGACCGACACATAAATGCAGCTTGGGGTTCAACAACTATAGAAATCGCTTCGGGACCCCTAAGTGATGAGTAATAGTCAACGAATCACGTCAGAATTGGCCAAAACTGTGAATGTTGAAGACAGACACGCAAACGCACGTCGGGGATTGTCAATCGTGGAAATCGATCTGGGACGCCCAAACGATGAGTAATAGTGCATGAAACGGACCAGAAATTGGCCTAAATTGTGAGTGTCATTGACCGACACGTAAACGCACCCTGGAGTTTGTCAACCGCGGAAATCACTCAGGGACCACCAAAACTAAGTAATAGTGCAGGAAACGGGCCAAAATCGGCCCAAACTGCGCTTGTTTATGATCGACACGTAAGCGCTCCATGGGTTTCAACAACCATGGAAATCGCTTTGGGGCCCGAAAACGGTGAGTAACAGTCCACGAAACGGGCCAGAATCGGCCAAAACTGTGAGTGTTTATGACCGACACGTAAACGCGTCCCGCGGTTCGTTAACCGTGCAAATCACTCCGGGACCCCGAAACAGTGAGTATTAGTCCACAAAACGACCAGAATCAGCCAAAATTGTGAGTGTCGATGACCGCCACGTAAGCGCTCATTGGGGTTCAACAACTATGGAAATCACTTTGGGACCTGAAAACGGTCAGTAATAGTCCACAAAACGCGTCAGAATTGGCTAAAACTATGAGTGTTGATGACCAACACGTAAACGCACCCCGGGGTTCATAAATCATGGAAATCACTCCGGGACCCCCAAAACTAAGTAATACTCCAAGAAATGGGCCAGAATCGGCCCAAACTGCGATTGTTGATGACCTACACTTAAGCGCACCTTGGGGTTCAAAAACCATGGAAATCGCTTTGGGGCCCCAAAACGGTGAGTAATAGTCCACGAAACGGGTCAGAATCGACAAAAACCGCGAGTGTTGATAACCGACACATAAGCGCATCAGGGGGTTTGTTAATCGTGGAAATCACTCCGGGGCCCCAAAACAATGAGTAATACTCCATGAAGCGGGCCAGAATCGACCAAAACTGCTAGTGTTGATGACCGACATGTGAACACACTCTATGGTTCGTTAATCATTGAAATCACTCCGGGACCTCAAAACAGTAAGTAATAGTCCATGAAACGGGCCAGAATTGGCCGAAACTATCAGTGTCGATGACCGACACATAAATGCAGCTTGGGGTTCAACAATTATAGAAATCACTTCGGGACCCCTAAGTGATGAGTAATAGTCCACGAATCACGTCAGAATTGGCCAAAACTGTGAATGTTGAAGACAGACACGCAAACACATGTCGGGGATTGTCAATCGTTGAAATCGATCTGGGACGCCCAAACGGTGAGTAATAGTGCACGAAACGGACCAGAAATTGGCCTAAATTGTGAGTGTCATTGACCGACACGTAAACGCACCCTGGAGTTTGTCAACCGCGGAAATCACTCCGGGACCACCAAAACTAAGTAATAGTGCAGGAAACGGGCCAAAATCGGCCCAAACTGCGCTTGTTTATGATCGACACGTAAGCACTCCATGGGTTTTAACAACCATGGAAATCGCTTTGGGGCCCGAAAACGGTGAGTAACAGTCCACGAAACGGGCCAGAATCGGCCAAAACTGTAAGTGTTTATGACCGACACGTAAACGCGTCCCGCGGTTCGTTAACCGTGGAAATCACTCCGGGACCCCGAAACAGTGAGTATTAGTCCACAAAACGACCAGAATCATCCAAAATTGTGAGTGTCGATGACCGCCACATAAGCGCTCATTGGGGTTCAACAACTATGGAAATCACTTTGGGACCTGAAAACGGTGAGTAATAGTCCACGAAACGCGTCAGAATTGGCTAAAACTATGAGTGTTGATGACCGACACGTAAACGCACCCCGGGGTTCATAAATCGTGGAAATCACTCCGGGACCCCCAAAACTAAGTAATACTCCAAGAAATGGGCCAGAATCGGCCCAAACTGCGATTGTTGATGACCTACACTTAAGCGCACCTTGGGGTTCAAAAACCATGGAAATCGCTTTGGGGCCCCAAAACGGTGAGTAATAGTCCACGAAACGGGTCAGAATCGACAAAAACCGCAAGTTTTGATAACCGACACATAAGCGCATGAGGGGGTTCGTTAATCGTGGAAATCACTCCGGGGGCCCAAAACAATGAGTAATACTCCACGAAGCGGGCCAGAATCGACCAAAACTGCTAGTGTTGATGACCGACATGTGAACACACTCTATGGTTCGTTAATCATTGAAATCACTCCGGGACCTCAAAACAGTAAGTAATAGTCCATGAAACGGGCCAGAATTGGCCGAAACTATCAGTGTCGATGACCGACACATAAATGCAGCTTGGGGTTCAACAACTATAGAAATCGCTTCGGGACCCCTAAGTGATGAGTAATAGTCAACGAATCACGTCAGAATTGGCCAAAACTGTGAATGTTGAAGACAGACACGCAAACGCACGTCGGGGATTGTCAATCGTGGAAATCGATCTGGGACGCCCAAACGATCAGTAATAGTGCATGAAACGGACCAGAAATTGGCCTACATTGTGAGTGTCATTGACCGACACGTAAACGCACCCTGGAGTTTGTCAACCGCGGAAATCACTCAGGGACCACCAAAACTAAGTAATAGTGCAGGAAACGGGCCAAAATCGGCCCAAACTGCGCTTGTTTATGATCGACACGTAAGCGCTCCATGGGTTTCAACAACCATGGAAATCGCTTTGGGGCCCGAAAACGGTGAGTAACAGTCCACGAAACGGGCCAGAATCGGCCAAAACTGTGAGTGTTTATGACCGACACGTAAACGCGTCCCGCGGTTCGTTAACCGTGCAAATCACTCCGGGACCCCGAAACAGTGAGTATTAGTCCACAAAACGACCAGAATCAGCCAAAATTGTGAGTGTCGATGACCGCCACGTAAGCGCTCATTGGGGTTCAACAACTATGGAAATCACTTTGGGACCTGAAAACGGTCAGTAATAGTCCACAAAACGCGTCAGAATTGGCTAAAACTATGAGTGTTGATGACCGACACGTAAACGCACCCCGGGGTTCATAAATCATGGAAATCACTCCGGGACCCCCAAAACTAAGTAATACTCCAAGAAATGGGCCAGAATCGGCCCAAACTGCGATTGTTGATGACCTACACTTAAGCGCACCTTGGGATTCAAAAACCATGGAAATCGCTTTGGGGCCCCAAAACGGTGAGTAATAGTCCACGAAACGGGTCAGAATCGACAAAAACCGCGAGTGTTGATAACCGACACATAAGCGCATCAGGGGGTTTGTTAATCGTGGAAATCACTCCGGGGCCCCAAAACAATGAGTAATACTCCATGAAGCGGGCCAGAATCGACCAAAACTGCTAGTGTTGATGACCGACATGTGAACACACTCTATGGTTCGTTAATCATTGAAATCACTCCGGGACCTCAAAACAGTAAGTAATTGTCCATGAAACGGGCCAGAATTGGCCGAAACTATCAGTGTCGATGACCGACACATAAATGCAGCTTGGGGTTCAACAATTATAGAAATCACTTCGGGACCCCTAAGTGATGAGTAATAGTCCACGAATCACGTCAGAATTGGCCAAAACTGTGAATGTTGAAGACAGACACGCAAACACATGTCGGGGATTGTCAATCGTTGAAATCGATCTGGGACGCCCAAACGGTGAGTAATAGTGCACGAAACGGACCAGAAATTGGCCTAAATTGTGAGTGTCATTGACCGACACGTAAACGCACCCTGGAGTTTGTCAACCGCGGAAATCACTCCGGGACCACCAAAACTAAGTAATAGTGCAGGAAACGGGCCAAAATCGGCCCAAACTGCGCTTGTTTATGATCGACACGTAAGCACTCCATGGGTTTTAACAACCATGGAAATCGCTTTGGGGCCCGAAAACGGTGAGTAACAGTCCACGAAACGGGCCAGAATCGGCCAAAACTGTAAGTGTTTATGACCGACACGTAAACGCGTCCCGCGGTTCGTTAACCGTGGAAATCACTCCGGGACCCCGAAACAGTGAGTATTAGTCCACAAAACGACCAGAATCATCCAAAATTGTGAGTGTCGATGACCGCCACATAAGCGCTCATTGGGGTTCAACAACTATGGAAATCACTTTGGGACCTGAAAACGGTGAGTAATAGTCCACGAAACGCGTCAGAATTGGCTAAAACTATGAGTGTTGATGACCGACACGTAAACGCACCCCGGGGTTCATAAATCGTGGAAATCACTCCGGGACCCCCAAAACTAAGTAATACTCCAAGAAATGGGCCAGAATCGGCCCAAACTGCGATTGTTGATGACCTACACTTAAGCGCACCTTGGGGTTCAAAAACCATGGAAATCGCTTTGGGGCCCCAAAACGGTGAGTAATAGTCCACGAAACGGGTCAGAATCGACAAAAACCGCAAGTTTTGATAACCGACACATAAGCGCATGAGGGGGTTCGTTAATCGTGGAAATCACTCCGGGGGCCCAAAACAATGAGTAATACTCCACGAAGCGGGCCAGAATCGACCAAAACTGCTAGTGTTGATGACCGACATGTGAACACACTCTATGGTTCGTTAATCATTGAAATCACTCCGGGACCTCAAAACAGTAAGTAATAGTCCATGAAACGGGCCAGAATTGGCCGAAACTATCAGTGTCGATGACCGACACATAAATGCAGCTTGGGGTTCAACAATTATAGAAATCACTTCGGGACCCCTAAGTGATGAGTAATAGTCCACGAATCACGTCAGAATTGGCCAAAACTGTGAATGTTGAAGACAGACACGCAAACGCACGTCGGGGATTGTCAATCGTGGAAATCGATCTGGGACGCCCAAACGGTGAGTAATAGTGCACGAAACGGACCAGAAATTGGCCTAAATTGTGAGTGTCATTGACCGACACGTAAACGCACCCTGGAGTTTGTCAACCGCGGAAATCACTCCGGGACCACCAAAACTAAGTAATAGTGCAGGAAACGGGCCAAAATCGGCCCAAACTGCGCTTGTTTATGATCGACACGTAAGCGCTCCATGGGTTTTAACAACCATGGAAATCGCTTTGGGGCCCGAAAACGGTGAGTAACAGTCCACGAAACGGGCCAGAATCGGCCAAAACTGTAAGTGTTTATGACCGACACGTAAACGCGTCCCGCGGTTCGTTAACCGTGGAAATCACTCCGGGACCCCGAAACAGTGAGTATTAGTCCACAAAACGACCAGAATCATCCAAAATTGTGAGTGTCGATGACCGCCACATAAGCGCTCATTGGGGTTCAACAACTATGGAAATCACTTTGGGACCTGAAAACGGTGAGTAATAGTCCACGAAACGCGTCAGAATTGGCTAAAACTATGAGTGTTGATGACCGACACGTAAACGCACCCCGGGGTTCATAAATCGTGGAAATCACTCCGGGACCCCCAAAACTAAGTAATACTCCAAGAAATGGGCCAGAATCGGCCCAAACTGCGATTGTTGATGACCTACACTTAAGCGCACCTTGGGGTTCAAAAACCATGGAAATCGCTTTGGGGCCCCAAAACGGTGAGTAATAGTCCACGAAACGGGTCAGAATCGACAAAAACCGCGAGTGTTGATAACTAACACATAAGCGCATCAGGGGGTTCGTTAATCGTGGAAATCACTCCGGGGCCCCAAAACAATGAGTAATACTCCACGAAGCGGGCCAGAATCGACCAGAACTGCTAGTGTTGATGACCGACATGTGAACACACTCTGTGGTTCGTTAATCAATGAAATCACTCCGGGACCTCAAAACAGTAAGTAATAGTCCATGAAACGGGCCAGAATAGGCCGAAACTATGAGTGTCGATGACCGACACGTAAATGCAGCTTGGGGTTCAACAACTATGGAAATCGCTTCGGGACCCCTAAGTGATGAGTAATAGTCCACGAATCACGTCAGAATTGGCCAAAATTGTGAATGTTGAAGACAGACACGCAAACGCACGTCGGGGATTGTCAATCGTGGAAATCGATCTGGGACGCCCAAACGGTGAGTAATAGTGCACGAAACGGACCAGAAATTGGCCTAAATTGTGAGTGTCATTGACCGACACGTAAACGCACCCTGGAGTTTGTCAACCGCGGAAATCACTCCGGGACCACCAAAACTAAGTAATAGTGCAGGAAACGGGCCAAAATCGGCCCAAACTGCGCTTGTTTATGATCGACACGTAAGCGCTCCATGGGTTTCAACAACCATGGAAATCGCTTTGGGGCCCGAAAACGGTGAGTAACAGTCCACGAAACGGGCCAGAATCGGCCAAAACTGTGAGTGTTTATGACCGACACGTAAACGCGTCCCGCGGTTCGTTAACCGTGGAAATCACTCCGGGACCCCGAAACAGTGAGTATTAGTCCACAAAACGACCAGAATCAGCCAAAATTGTGAGTGTCGATGACCGCCACGTAAGCGCTCATTGGGGTTCAATAACTATGGAAATCACTTTGGGACCTGAAAACGGTCAGTAATAGTCCACGAAACGCGTCAGAATTGGCTAAAACTATGAGTGTTGATGACCGACACGTAAACGCACCCCGGGGTTCATAAATCGTGGAAATCACTCCGGGACCCCCAAAACTAAGTAATACTCCAAGAAATGGGCCAGAATCGGCCCAAACTGCGATTGTTGATGACCTACACTTAAGCGCACCTTGGGGTTCAAAAACCATGGAAATCGCTATGGGGCCCCAAAACGGTGAGTAATAGTCCACGAAACGGGTCAGAATCGACAAAAACCGCGAGTGTTGATAACTGACACATAAGCGCATGAGGGGGTTCGTTAATCGTGGAAATCACTCCGGGGGCCCAAAACAATGAGTAATACTCCACGAAGTGGGCCAGAATCGACCGAAACTGCTAGTGTTGATGACCGACATGTGAACACACTCTGTGGTTCGTTAATCAATGAAATCACTCCGGGACCTCAAAACAGTAAGTAATAGTCCATGAAACGGGCCAGAATCGGCCGAAACTATGAGTGTCGATGACCGACACGTAAATGCAGCTTGGGGTTCAACAACTATGGAAATCGCTTCGGGACCCCTAAGTGATGAGTAATAGTCCACGAATCACGTCAGAATTGGCCAAAACTGTGAATGTTGATGACTGACACGCAAACGGACATCGGGGATTGTCAATCGTGGAAATCGATCTGGGACGCCCAAATGGTGAGTAATAGTGCACGAAACGGACCAGAAATTGGCCTAAATTGTGAGTGTCATTGACCGACACGTAAACGCACCCTGGAGTTTGTCAACCGCGGAAATCACTTCGGGACCACCAAAACTAAGTAATAGTGCAGGAAACGGGCCAAAATCGGTCCAAACTGCGCTTGTTTATGATCGACACGTAAGCGCTCCATGGGGTTCAACAACCATGGAAATCGCTTTGGGGCCCGAAAACGGTGAGTAATAGTCCACGAAACGGGCCAGAATCGGCCAAAACTGTGAGTGTTTATGACCGACACGTAAATGCGTCCCACGGTTCGTTAACCGTGGAAATCACTCTGGGACCCCGAAACAGTGAGTATTAGTCCACAAAACGACCAGAATCGGCAAAAATTGTGAGTGTTGATGACCGCCACGTAAGCGCTCATTGGGGTTCAACAACTATGGAAATCACTTTGGGACCTCAAAACGGTGAGTAATAGTCCACGAAACGCGTCAGAATTGGCTAAAACTATGAGTGTTGATGACCGACACGTAAACGCACCCCGGGGTTCATAAATCGTGGAAATCACTCCGGGACCCCCAAAACTAAGTAATACTCCAAGAAATGGGCCAGAATCGGCCCAAACTACGATTGTTGATGACCTACACTTAAGCGCACCTTGGGGTTCAAAAACCATGGAAATCGCTTTGGGGCCCCAAAACGGTGAGTAATAGTCCACGAAACGGGTCAGAATCGACAAAAACCGCGAGTGTTGATAACCGACACATAAGCGCATCAGGGGGTTCGTTAATCATGGAAATCACTCCGGGGCCCCAAAACAATGAGTAATACTCCACGAAGCGGTCCAGAATCGACCAAAACTGCTAGTGTTGATGACCGACATGTGAACACACTCTGTGGTTCGTTAATCATTGAATTCACTCCGGGACCTCAAAACAGTAAGTAATAGTCCATGAAACGGGCCAGAATCGGCCAAAACTATGAGTGTCGATGACCGACACGTAAATGCAGCTTGGGGTTCAACAACTATGGAAATCGATTCAGGACCCCTAAGTGATGAGTAATAGTCCACGAAACACGTCAGAATTGGCCAAAACTGTGAATGTTGACGACAGACACGCAAACGCACGTCAAGGATTGTCAATCGCGGAAATCGATCTGGGACGCCCAAACGGTGAGTAATAGTGCACGAAACGGACCAGAAATTGGCCTAAATTGTGAGTGTCATTGACCGACACGTAAACGCACCCTGCAGTTTGTCAACCGTGGAAATCACTCTGGGACCACCAAAACTAAGTAATAGTGCAGGAAACGGGCCAAAATCGGCCCAAACTGCGCTTGTTTATGATCGACACGTAAGCGCTCCATGGGGTTCAACAACCATGGAAATCGCTTTGGGGCCCGAAAACGGTGAGTAATAGTCCACGAAACGGGCCAGAATCGGGCAAAACTGTGAGTGTTTATGACCGACACGTAAATGCGTCCCGCGGTTCGTTAACCGTGGAAATCACTCCGGGACCCCGAAACAGTGAGTATTAGTCCACAAAACGACCAGAATTGGCCAAAATTATGAGTGTTGATGACCGCCACGTAAGCGCTCATTGGGGTTCAACAACTATGGAAATCACTTTGGGACCTCAAAACGGTGAGTAATAGTCCAGGAAATGCGTCAGAATTGGCTAAAACTATGAGTGTTGATGACCGACACGTAAACGCACCCCGGGGTTCATAAATCGTGGAAATCACTCCGGGACCCCCAAAACTAAGTAATACTCCAAGAAATGGGCCAGAATCGGCCCAAACTGCGATTGTTGATGACCTACACTTAAGCGCACATTGGGGTTCAAAAACCATGGAAATCGCTTTGGGGCCCCAAAACGGTGAGTAATAGTCCACGAAACGGGTCAGAATCGACAAAAACCGCGAGTGTTGATAACCGACACATAAGCGCATCAGGGGGTTCGTTAATCATGGAAATCACTCCGGGGCCCCAAAACAATGAATAATACTCCACGAAGCGGGCCAGAATCGACCAAAACAGCTAGTGTTGATGACCGACGTGTGAACACACTCTGTGGTTCGTTAATCATTGAAATCACTCCGGGACCTCAAAACAGTAAGTAATAGTCCATGAAACGGGCCAGAATCGGCCGAAACTATGAGTGTCGATGACCGACACGTAAATGCAGCTTGGGGTTCAACAACTATGGAAATCGCTTCGGGACCCCTAAGTGATGAGTAATAGTCCACGAATCATGTCAGAATTGGCCAAAACTGTGAATGTTGACGACAGACACGCAAACGCACGTCGGGATTGTCAATCGTGGAAATCGATCTAGGACGCCCAAACGGTGAGTAATAGTGCACGAAACGGACCAGAAATTGGCCTAAATTGTGAGTGTCATTGACCGACACGTAAACGCACCCTGGAGTTTGTCAACCGCGGAAATCACTCCGGGACCACCAAAACTAGGTCATAGTGCAGGAAACGGGCCAAAATCGGCCCAAACTGCGCTTGTTTATGATCGACACGTAAGCACTCCATGGGGTTCAACAACCATGGAAATCGCTTTGGGGCCCCAAAACGGTGAGTAATAGTCCACGAAACGGGCCAGAATCGGCCAAAACTGTGAGTGTTGATGACCGACACGTAAACACGCCCCGCGGTTCGTTAACCGTGGAAATCACTCTGGGACCCCAAGACAGTGAGTAATAGTCCACAAAACGACCAGAATCGGCCAAAATTGTGAGTGTTGATGACCGCCACGTAAGTGCTCATTGGGGTTCAACAACTATGGAAATCACTTTGGGACCCCAAAACGGTGAGTAATAGTCCACGAAACGCGTCAGAATTGGCTAAAACTGTGAGTGTTGATGACCGACACGTAAACGCACCACGGGGTTCGTAAATCATGGAAATCACTCTAGGACCCCCAAAACTAAGTAATAGTCCAAGAAACGAGCCAGAATCGGCCAAAACTGCGATTGCTGATGACCTACACTTACGCGCACATTGGGGTTCACCAACCATGGAAATCGCTTTCGGACCCCAAAACGGTGAGTAATAGTCCACGAAACACGTTAGAATTGGCCAAATCTGTGAGTGTTGATGACCGAGAAAAAACGCACCCCAGGGTTCATAAGTCGTGGAAATCACTACGGGACCCCCAAAACTAAGTAATACTCCAAGAAACGGGCCAGAATCGGCCCAAACTGCGATTGTTGATGACCTACACTTAAGCGCACCTTGGGGTTCAAAAACCATGGAAATCGGTTTGGGGCCCCAGTGAGTAATAGTCCACGAAACGGGTCAGAATCGACAAAAACAGCGAGTGTTGATAAACGACACATAAGCGCACAAGGGGGTTCGTTAATCGTGGAAATCACTCCGGGGCCCCAAAACAATGAGTAATACTCCACGAAACGGGCCAGAATCGTCCAAAGCTGCTAGTGTTGATCACCGACATGTGAACACACTTTGTGGTTCGTTAATCATTGAAATCACTCCGGGACCTCAAAATAGTAAGTAATAGTCCATGAAACGGGCCAGAATCAGCCGAAACTATGAGTGTCGATGACCGACACGTAAATGCACCTTGGGGTTCAACAACTATGGAAATCGCTTCGGGACCCCTAAATGATGAGTAATAGTCCACGAATCGCATCAGAATTGGCCAAAACTGTGAATGTTGTCGATAGACACGCAAACGCACGTCGGGGATTGTCAATCATGGAAATCGCTCTGGGACGCCAAAACAGTGAGTAATAGTGCACGAAACGGACCAGAAATTGGCCTAAATTGTGAGTGTCATTGACCGAAATGTAAACGCACCCTGGAGTTTGTCAACCGTGGAAATCACTTCGGGACCCCCAAAACTAAGTAATAGTGCAGGAAACGGGCCAAAATCAGCCCAAACTGCGCTTGTTTATGATCGACACGTAAGCACTCCATGGGGTTCAACAACCATGGAAATCGCTTTGGGGCCCCAAAACGGTGAGTAATAGTCCACGAAACGGGCTAAAATAGGCCAAAACTGTGAGTGTTGATGACCGACACGTAAACACGCCCCGCGGTTCGTTAACCGTGGAAATCACTCTGGGACCCCAAGACAGTGAGTAATAGTCTACAAAACGACCAGAATCGGCCATAATTGTGAGTGTTGATGACCGCCACGTAAGTGCTCATTGGGGTTCAACAACTATGGAAATCACTTTGGGACCCCAAAACGGTGAGTAATAGTCCACGAAACGCGTCAGAATTGGCTAAAACTGTGAGTGTTGATGACCGACACGTAAACGCACCACGGGGTTCCTAAATCATGGAAATCACTCTGGGACCCCCAAAACTAAGTAATAGTCCAAGAAACGGGCCAGAATCGGCCAAAACTGCGATTGCTGATGACCTACACTTATGCGCACATTGGGGTTCACCAACCATGGAAATCGCTTTCGGACCCCAAAACGGTGAGTAATAGTCCACGAAACACGTTAGAATTGGCCAAATCTGTGAGTGTTGATGACCGATACGTAAACGCACCCTGGGGTTCGTAAATCGTGGAAATCACTCCGGGGCCTCCAAAACTAAATAATACTCTAAGAAACGGGCCAGAATCGACCCAAACTGCGATTGTTGATGACCTGCACTTAAGCGCACCATGGTGTTCAACAACCATGGTAATCGCTTTGATACCCCAAGATGATGAGTAATAGTCCACGAAACGGGTCAGAATCGACAAAAACCGCGAGTGTTGATGACCGACACGTAAACGCACGCCAGGGTTTATTAATCGAGGAAATCACTTCGGGACCCCAAAACAGTGAGTAATAGTCTACAAAAAAAGGCAAGAATCGGCCAAAAGTGTAAGTGTTGATGACCGACACGTAAACGCACCCCGCGGTTCGTTAATCGTGGAAATCACTTCGATGCCCCAAAACAGTGCGTAATAGACCATGAAACGGGCCAGAATCGGCCAAAACTATGAGTGTTAATGACCAACACGTAAATGCACCCCGCGGTTCGTCAACCGTGGAAATCTCTCCGGGGCCCCAAAACAGTGAGTAATAGTCCATGAAACGGGCCAGAATCAACCAAAACTATGAGTGTTGATGACCGACACGTAAGCGTGCCTTGGGGTTCCACAACTATGGAAATCACTTCGGGGCCTGAAAACGGTGAGTAATAGTCCACGAAACACGTTAGAATTGGCAAAACTGTGAGTGTTGATGACTGACACGTAAACACAACCCGGGGTTCATAAATCGTAGAAATCATTTCGGGGCCCAAATAACTAAGTAATAGTCCAAGAAACGGGCCAGAATCGGCCCAAACTGCGATTGTTGATGACCTACAGTTAAGCGCACCTTGGGGTTCAACAACCATGGAAATCGCTTTGGGTCCCCAAAACGGTGAGTAATAGTCCACAAAACGGGTCAGAATCGACAAAAACCGTGAGTGTTGATGACCGACACGTAAACGCACGCCGGGGTTCGTTAATCGTGGAAATCACTTCGGGACCCCAAAACAGTGAGTAATAGTCTACAAAAATGGCAAGAATCGGGAAAAAGTGTAAGTGTTGATGACCGAAACGTAAATGCACCCCGCAGTTCGTTAATCGTTGAAATCACTTCGATACCCCAAAACAGTGTGTAATAGTCCATGAAACGGGCCAGAATCGGCCAAAGTTGCGGGTGTTGATGACCGACACCTTAATGCACCCCGGTGTTCGTCAATCATGGAAATCACGCTGAGACCCAAAAACAGAGTAATTGTCCAAGAAACGGGCCAGAATCGGCAAAAATTGTGAGTGTTGATGACCGACACGTAAATGCACCCCGCGGTTCGTTAACCGTGGAAATCACTCCGGGGGACCAAAAAAGTGAGTAATAGTCCATGAAACGGGCCAGAGTTAGCCAAAACTATGAGTGTTGATGACCAACACGTAAGCGCGCCTTGGGGTTCAACAACTATGGAAATCACTTCGGGACCTGAAAACGGTGAGTAATAGTCCACGAAACACGTTAAAATTGGCCAAAACTGTGAGTGTTGATGACCAACACGTAAACACAACCCAGGGTTCGTAAATCATAGAAATCATTTCGGGACCCCAATAACTAAGTAATAGTCCAAGAAAGGGGCCAGAATCGGCCCAAACTGCAATTGTTGATGACCTACACTTAAGCACACCATGGGGTTCAACAACCATGGAAATCACTTTGGGTCCCCAAAACGGTGAGTAATAGTCCACAAAACGGGTCAGAATCGACAAAAACCGCGAGTGTTGATCACCGACACGTAAACACACGCCGGGGTTCGTTAATCGTGGAAATCACTTCGGGACCAAAAAACAGTGAGTAATAGTCTACAAAAAAGGCAAGAATCATCCAAAAGTGTAAGTGTTGATGACCGAAACGTAAATGCACCCCGCGGTTCGTTAATCGTTGAAATCACTTCGATACCCCAAAACAGTGCGTAATAGTCCACGAAACGGGCCAGAATCGGCCAAAACTGCGAGTGTTGATGACCGACACCTAAATGCACCCCGGTGTTCGTGAATCATGGAAATCACGCCGAGACCCAAAAATAGAGAAATAGTCCAAGAAATGGGCCAGAATCAGCCAAAACTATGAGTGTTGATGACCGACACGTAAATGCACCCCGCAGTTCTTTAACCGTGGAAATCACTCCGAGGGCCCAAAAAAGTGAGTAATAGTCCATGAAACGGGCCAGAATCAGCCAAAACTTTGAGTGTTGATGACCGACACGTAAGCGTGCCTTGGGGTTCAACAACTATGGAAATCGCTTCGGGACCTGAAAACTGTGAGTAATAGTCCATGAAACACGTTAGAATTGGCCAAAATTGTGAGTGTTGATGACCGACACGTAAACACAACCCGGGTTTCGTAAATCGTAGAAATCATTTTGGGACCCCCATAACTAAGTAATAGTCCAAGAAACGGGCCAGAATCGGCCCAAACTGCAATTGTTGATGAACTACACTTAAGCGCACCTTGGGATTCAACAACCATGGAAATCGCTTTGGGGCCCCAAAATGGTGAGTAACAGTCCACGAAACGGGTCAGAATCGGCAAAAACTGCGAGTGTTGATAACCGACCCGTAAGCGCACCCGGGGATTCTTTGATCGTCAAAATCACTCCGGGGCGCCAAAACTGTGAGTAATAGTCCAAAACTTCTAGTATTGATGACCGACATGTGAACGCACCCCGTGGTTCGTTAATCGTGGAAATCACTCCGGGACCCCAAATAGTGAGTGATGATGACCAACACGTAAACGCGCCTTGGGGTTCAAGAACAATAGAAATCGCTTCGGGACCCCTAAATGGTGAGTAATAGCCCACGAATCGCGTCAGAATTGGGCAAAACTGTGAGTGTTGATGACCGACACATAAATGCATCCCGTGGTTCATTAACCGTGGAAATCACTCCCGGCCCAAAAACAGTGAGTAATAGTCCACGAAACTGGCCAGAATTAGCCTAAACTGTGAGTGTTGATGACCGACACGTAAGCGCACCTTGGGGTTCAACAACTATGGAAATCACTTCGGGATCACAAAACGGTGAGTAATAGCTCAAGAAACGCGTCAGAATTGGCTAAAACTATGAGTGTTGATGACCGACACGTAAACGCACCCCGGGGTTCATAAATCGTGGAAATCACTCCGGGACCCCCAAAACTAAATAATACTCCAAGAAACGGGCCAGAATCGGCCCAAACAGCGATTGTTGATGACCTACACTTAAGCGCACCTTGGGGTTCAAAAACCATGGAAATCGCTTTGGGGCCCCAAAACGGTGAGTAATAGTCCATGAAACGGGTCAGAATCGACAAAAACCGCGACTGTTGATAACCGACACATAAGCGCACCTGGGGGTTCGTTAATCGTGGAAATCACTCCGGGGCCCCAAAACAATGAGTAATACTCCACTAAACGGGCCAGAATCGGCCAAAACTGCTAGTGTGGTTGACCGACATGTGAACACACTCTATGGTTCGTTAATCATTGAAATCACTCCGGCACCTCAAAACAGTAAGTAATAGTCCATGAAACGGGCCAGAATTGGCCGAAACTATGAGTGTCGATGACCGACACGTAAATGCACCTTGGGGTTCAACAACTATGGAAATCGCTTCGGGACCCCTAAATGATGAGTAATAGTCCACGAATCGCGTCAGAATTGGCCAAAACTGTGAATGTTAACGACAGACACGCAAACGCACGTCGGGGCTTGTCAATCGTGGAAATCGCTCTGGGACGCCAAAACAGTGAGTAATAGTGCATGAAACGGACCAGTAATCGGCCTAAATTGTGAGTGTCATTGACCGACACGTAAACGCACACTGGAGTTTGTCAACCGTGGAAATCACTCCGGGACCCCCAAAACTAAGTAATAGTGCAGGAAACGGGCCAAAATTTGCCCAAACTGCGCTTGTTTATGATCGACATGTAAGAGCTCCATGGGGTTCAACAACCATGGAAATCGCTTTGGGGCCCCAAAACGGTGAGTAATAGTCCACGAAACGGGCCAAAATCGGCCAAAACTGTGGGTGTTGATGACCGACACGTAAACGCGCCCCGCGGTTCGTTAACCGTGGAAATCACTCCGGGACCCCAAAACAGTGAGTAATAGTCCACAAAACGACCAGAATCGGCCAAAATTGTGAGTGTTGATGACCCACACGTAAGCGTTCATTGGGGTTCAACAACTATGGAAATAACTTTGGGACCCCAAAACGGTGAGTAATAGTCCACGAAACGCGTCAGAATTGGCCAAAACTGTGAGTGTTGATGACCGAAACGTGAATGCACCACGGGGTTCGTAAATCGTCGAAATCACTCTGGGACCCCCAAAACTAAGTAATAGTCCATGAAACGGGCTAGAATCGTCCCAAACTGCGATTGTCGATGACCTACACTTATGTGCACATTGGGGTTCACCAACCATGGAAATATCTTTGGTACCCCAAAACGGTGAGTAATAGTCCACGAAACACGTTAGAATTGGCCAAAACTGTGAGTGTTGATGATCGACACGTAAACGCACCCCAGGGTTTGTAAATCGTGGGAATCACTCCGAGGCCTCCAAAACTAAATAATACTCTAAGAAACGGGCCAGAATCGGCCCAAACTACGATTGTTGATGAACTACACTTAAGCGCACCTTGGGGTTCAACAACCATGGAAATCGCTTTGGGGCCCCAAATCGGTGAGTAACAGTCCACGAAACGGGCCAGAATTGGCCAAAACTTCTAGTATTGATGACCGACATGTAAACGCACCCCGCGGTTTGTTGATCGTGGAAATCACTCCGGGACCCCAAAACAGTGAATGTTGATGACCGACACGTAAACGCACCTTGGGGTTCAACAACAATGGAAATCGCTTCGGGACCCCTAAATGGTGAGTAATAGCCCACGAATCACGTCAGAATTGGCCAAAATTGTGTGATTTGATGACAGACATGCAAACACACCCCGGGGATTGTCAATCGTGGAAATCGCTCTGGGACGCCAAAACGGTGAGTAATAGTCCACAAAACGGGATTGAATCGACCAAAACTATGAGTGTTGATGACCGACAGATAAACGCACCCAAGTGTTCATCAATCATGGAAATTACACCGGGACCCAAAAACAGAGTAATAGTCTAAGAACGTGCCAGAATCGGCCAAAACTATGAGTGTTGATGACCGACACATAAACGCACCCCGGTGTTCGTCAATCATGGAAATCACGTCGGGACCCAAAAACAAAGTAACAGTCCAAGAAACGGGCCAGAATCGGCCAAAACTGTGAGTGTTGATGACCGACACGTAAATGCACCCCGCGGTTCGTTAACCATGGAAATCACTCCGGGGGCCCAAAAAAGTGAGTAATAGTCGAAGAAACGGGCCAGTATCAGCCAAAACTATGAGTGTTGATGACCGACATGTAAGCGCCTTGGGGTTCAACAACTATGGAAATCACTTCGGGACCTGAAAACGATGAGTAATAGCCCACGAAACACGTTAGAATTGGCCAAAATTGTGAGTGTTGCTGACCGACACGTAAACACAACCCGGGGTTCGTAAATCATGGAAATCATTTCGGGACCCACATAACTAAATAATAATCCAAGAAACGGGCCAGAATCGGCCCAAACTGCGATTGTTGATGACCTACACTTAAGCGCACCTTGGGGTTCAACAACCATGGAAATCGCTTTGGGTCCCCAAAACGGTGAGTAATAGTCCACAAAACGGGTCAGAATCGACAAAAACCATGAGTGTTGATCACCGACACGTAAGCGCACCTTGGGGTTCAACAACTATGGAAATCACTTAGGGACCACAAAACGGTTTGTAATAGTCCACGAAACGCGTCAGAATTGGCCAAAACTATGAGTGTTGATGACCGACACGTAAATGCACCCCGGGGTTCGTAAATCGTGGAAATCACTCCGGGACCAAAATCGGCCCAAACTGCGCTAGTTTATGATCGACACGTAAGCGCTCCATGGGGTTCAACAACCATGGAAATCTCTTTGGGGCCCCAAAACGGTGAGTAATAGTCCATGAAACGGGCCAGAATCGGCCAAAACTGTGAGTGTTGATGACCGACACGTAAATGCACCACGCGGCCAAAATTATGAGTGTTGATGACCGACACGTAAGCGCTCATTGGGGTTGAACAACTATGGAAATCACTTTGGGACCCCAAAACGGTGAGTAATAGTCCACAAAATGCGTTAGAATTTGCCAAAACCGCGAGTGTTGATGACCGACACGTAAATGCAATCCGAGGTTCGTAAATCCTTGAAATCACTCCGGGACCCCCAAAACTAAGTAATAGTCCAAGAAACGGGCCAGAATCGGCCCAAACTGCGATTGTTGATGACCTACACTAAAGCGCACCTTTGGGTTCAACAACCATGAAAATCTCTTTGGGGCCCCAAAACGGTGAGTAATAGTCCACAAAATGGGTCAGAGTCGACAAAAACCGTCAGTGTTGATAATCGACACATAAGCGCACCCGGGGGTTCGTCAATCGTCGAAATCACTCCAAGGCCCCAAAACAATGAGTAATAGTCCACGAAATGGGCCAGAATCGACCAAAACTGCTAGTGTTGATGACCGACATGTAAACACACTCTATGGTTTGTTAATCATGGAAATCACTCCGGGACCCCAAAACAGTGAGTGTCGATGAAACGGGCCAGAATCGGCCGAAACTATGAGTGTCGATGACCGACACGTAAATGCACCTTGGGGTTCAACAACTATGGAAATCACTTCGGGGCCCCTAAATGATGAGTAATAGTCCACGAATCGCGTCAGAATTGGCCAAAACTTTGAATGTTGACGTAAGACACGCAAACGCACATCGGGGATTGTCAATCGTGGAAATCGCTCTGGGACGGCAAAACGGTGAGTAATAGTGCACGAAACGGACCAGAAATTGGCCTAAATTGTGAGTGTTGTTGACCGACACGTAAACGCACCGTGGAGTTTGTCAACCGTGGAAATCACTCCGGGACCCCCAAAACTAAGTAATAGTGCAGGAAACGGGCCAAAATCGGCCCAAACTGCGCTTGTTTATGATCGACACGTAAGCGCTCCATGGGGTTTAACAACTATGGAAATCACTTTGGGACCCCAAAACGGTGAGTAATAGTCCACGAAACGCGTCAGAATTGGCCAAAACTGTGAGTGTTGATCACCGACACGTAAACGCACCCCGGGGTTCGTAAAACGTGGGAATTACTCCGGGACCCCCAAAACTAAGTAATAGTCCAAGAAACGGGCCAGAATCGGCCAAAGCTGCGATTGTTGGTGGCCTACACTTAAGCGCACATTAGGGTTCACCAACCATGGAAATCACTTTGGGACCCCAAAATGATGAGTAATAGTCCACGAAACACGTTAGAATCGGCCAAAACTGTGAGTGTTAATGACCGACACGTAAACGCACCCCGGGGTTCGTAAATCATGGAAATCACTCTGGGGCCTCCAAAACTAAGTAATACTCCAAAATTGACACAAACTGCGATGGTTGATGACCTGCACTTAAGCGCACCATGGTGTTCAACAACCATGGAAATCGCTTTGGTACCCCAAAATGGTGAGTAATAGTCCATGAAACGGGTCAGAATCGACAAAAACCGCGAGTGTTGATGACCGACACGTAAATGCACTCCGGGGTTCGTAAATCCTGGAAATCACTCCGAGACCCCCAAAACTAAGTAATAGTCCAAGAAACGGGCCAGAATCGGCCCAAACTGCGATTGTTGATGACCTACACTTAAGTGCACCTTTGGGTTCAACAACCATGGAAATCGCTTTGGGGCCCCAAAACGGTGAGTAATAGTCCACAAAATGGGTCAGAATCGACAAAAACCGCGAGTGTTGATAATCGACACGCACCCGGGGGTTCGTCAATCGTGGAAATCACTCCGAGGCCCCACAACAATGAGTAATAGTCCACGAAACGGGCCAGAATCGGCCAAACTGCTAGTGTTGATGACCGACATGTAAACACACTCTATGGTTCGTTAATAATGGAAATCACTCCGGGACCCCAAAACAGTGAGTAATAGTCCACGAAACGGGCCAGAATCGGCTGAAACTATGAGTGTCGATGACCGACACGTAAATGCACCTTGGGGTTCAACAACTATGGAAATCACATCGGGACCCCTAAATGATGAGTAATAGTCCACGAATCGCGTCAGAATTGGCCAAAACTTTGAATGTTGACGAAAGACACACAAACGCACGTCGGGGATTGTCAATCGTGGAAATCGCTCTGGGACGCCAAAACAGTGAGTAATAGTGCACGAAACGGACCAGAAATTGGCCTAAATTGTGAGTGTTGTTGACCAACTTGTAAATGCACCCTGGAGTTTGTCAACCGTGGAAATCAATCCGGGACCCCCAAAACTAAGTAATAGTGCAGGAAACGGGCCAAAATCGCCCAAACTGCGCTAGTTTATGATCGACACGTAAGCGCTCCATGGGGTTCAACAACCATGGAAATCTCTTTGGGGCCCCAAAACGGTGAGTAATAGTCCATGAAACGGGCCAGAATCGGCCAAAACTGTGAGTGTTGATGACCAACACGTAAATGCACCACGCGGCCAAAATTATGAGTGTTGATGACCGACACGTAAGCGCTCATTGGGGTTGAACAACTATGGAAATCACTTTGGGACCCCAAAACGGTGAGTAATAGTCCACAAAATGCGTTAGAATTTGCGAAAACCGCGAGTGTTGATGACCGACACGTAAATGCACTCCGAGGTTCGTAAATCCTTGAAATCACTCCGGGACCCCCAAAACTAAGTAATAGTCCAAGAAACGGGCCAGAATCGCCCAAACTGCGATTGTTGATGACCTACACTTAAGTGCACCTTTGGGTTCAACAACCATGGAAATCGCTTTGGGGCCCCAAAACGGTGAGTAATAGTCCACAAAATGGGTCAGAATCGACAAAAACCGCGAGTGTTGATAATCGACACGCACCCGGGGGTTCGTCAATCGTGGAAATCACTCCGAGGCCCCACAACAATGAGTAATAGTCCACGAAACGGGCCAGAATCGGCCAAACTGCTAGTGTTGATGACCGACATGTAAACACACTCTATGGTTCGTTAATAATGGAAATCACTCCGGGACCCCAAAACAGTGAGTAATAGTCCATGAAACGGGCCAGAATCGGCCGAAACTATGAGTGTCGATGACCGACACGTAAATGCACCTTGGGGTTCAACAACTATGGAAATCACTTCGGGACCCCTAAATGATGAGTAATAGTCCACGAATCGCGTCAGAATTGGCCAAAACTTTGAATGTTGATGAAAGACATGCAAACGCACGTCGGGGATTGTCAATCGTGGAAATCGCTCTGGGACGCCAAAACGGTGAGTAATAGTGCACGAAACGGACCAGAAATTGGCCTAAATTGTGAGTGTTGTTGACCGACACGTAAATGCACCCTGGAGTTTGTCAATCGTGGAAATCACTCCGGGACCCCCGAAACTAAGTAATAGTGCAGGAAACGGGCCAAAATCGGCCCAAACTGCGCTAGTTTATGATCGACACGTAAGCGCTCCATGGGGTTCAACAACCATGGAAATCTCTTTGGGGCCCCAAAACGGTGAGTAATAGTCCACGAAACGGGCCAGAATCGGCCAAAACTGTGAGTGTTAATGACCGACACGTAAATGCACCACGCGGCCAAAATTGTGAGTGTTGATGACCGACACGTAAGCGCTCATTGGGGTTGAACAACTATGGAAATCACTTTGGGACCCCAAAACGGTGAGTAATAGTCCACAAAACGCGTCAGAATTGGCCAAAACTGTGAGTGTTGATCACCGACACGTAAACACAACCCGGTGTTCGTAAAACGTGGAAATTACTCCGGGACCCCCAAAACTAAGTAATAGTCCAAGAAACATGCCAGAATCGGCCAAAGCTGCGATTGTTGGTGGCCTACACTTAAGGGCACATTAGGGTTCACCAACCATGGAAATCACTTTGGGACCCCAAAATGATGAGTAATAGTCCACGAAACACGTTAGAATCGGCCAAAACTGTGAGTGTTGATGACCGACACGTAAACGCACCCCGGGGTTCGTAAATCGTGGAAATCACTCCGGGGCCTCCAAAACTAAGTAATACTCCAGAATCGACCCAAACTGCGATGGCTGATGACCTGCACTTAAGCGCACCATGGTGTTCAACAACCATGGAAATCGCTTTGGTACCCCAAAATGGTGAGTAATAGTCCACGAAACGGGTCAGAATCGACAAAAACCGCGAGTGTTGATGACCGACACGTAAATGCACTCCGGGGTTCGTAAATCCTGGAAATCACTCCGGGACCCCCAAACTAAGTAATAGTCCAAGAAACAGGCCAGAATCGGCCCAAACTGCGATTGTTGATGACCTACACTTAAGTGCACCTTTGGGTTCAACAACCATGGAAATCGCTTTGGGGCCCCAAAACGGTGAGTAATAGTCCACAAAATGGGTCAGAATCGACAAAAACCGCGAGTGTTGATAATCGACACATAAGCGCACCCGGGGGTTTGTCAATCGTGGAAATCACTCCGAGGCCCCACAACAATGAGTAATAGTCCACGAAACGGGCCAGAATCGGCCAAACTGCTAGTGTTGATGACCGACATGTAAACACACTCTATGGTTCGTTAATAATGGAAATCACTCCGGGACCCCAAAACAGTGAGTAATAGTCCACGAAACGGGCCAGAATCGGCTGAAACTATGAGTGTCGATGACCGACACGTAAATGCACCTTGGGGTTCAACAACTATGGAAATCACATCGGGACCCCTAAATGATGAGTAATAGTCCACGAATCGCGTCAGAATTGGCCAAAACTTTGAATGTTGACGAAAGACACACAAACGCACGTCGGGGATTGTCAATCGTGGAAATCGCTCTGGGACGCCAAAACGGTGAGTAATAGTGCACGAAACGGACCAGAAATTGGCCTAAATTGTGAGTGTTGTTGACC
>NC_041388.1:511575820-511582543 GCF_002162155.2 Triticum dicoccoides
GGGTCAGAATCGACAAAAACCGCGAGTGTTGATGACCGACACGTAAATGCACTCCGGGGTTCGTAAATCCTGGAAATCACTCCGGGACCCCCAAAACTAAGTAATAGTCCAAGAAATAGGCCAGAATCGGCCCAAACTGCGATTGTTGACGACCTACACTTAAGCGCACCTTTGGGTTCAACAACCATGGAAATCGCTTTGGGGCCCCAAAACGGTGAGTAATAGTCCACAAAATGGGTCAGAATCGACAAAAACCGCGAGTGTTGATAATCGACACATAAGCACACCTGGGGGTTTGTCAATCGTGGAAATCACTCCAAGGCCCCAAAACAATGAGTAATAGTCCACGAAACGGGCCAGAATCGGTCAAAACTGCTAGTGTTGATGACCGACATGTAAACACACTCTATGGTTCGTTAATCATGGAAATCACACCGGGCCCCAAAACAGTGAGTAATAGTCCATGAAACGTGCCAGAATCGGCCGAAACTATGAGTGTCGACGACCGACACGTAAATGCACCTTGGGGTTCAACAACTATGGAAATCACTTTGGGACCCCTAAATGATGAGTAATAGTCCACGAATCGCGTCAGAATTGGCCAAACCTTTGAATATTGATGAAAGACACGCAAACGCACATCGGGGATTGTCAATCGTGGAAATCGCTCTGGGACGCCAAAACGGTGAGTAATAGTGCACGAAACGGACCAGAAATTGGCCTAAATTGTGAGTGTTGTTGACCGACACGTAAATGCACCCTGGAGTTTGTCAACCGTGGAAATCACTCTGGGACCCCCAAAACTGAGTAATAGTGCAGGAAACGGGCCAAAATCGGCCCAAACTGCGCTAGTTTATGATCGACACGTAAGCGCTCCATGGGGTTCAACAACCATGGAAATCTCTTTGGGGCCCCAAAACGGTGAGTAATAGTCCCCGAAACGGGCCAGAATCGGCCAAAACTGTGAGTGTTGATGACCGACACGTAAATGCACCACGCGGCCAAAATTGTGAGTGTTGATGACCGACACGTAAGCGCTCATTGGGGTTGAACAACTATGGAAATCACTTTGGGACCCCAAAACGGTGAGTAATAGTCCACAAAACGCGTCAGAATTGGCCAAAACTGTGAGTGTTGATCACCGACACGTAAACACACCCCGGTGTTCGTAAAACGTGGAAATTACTCCGGGACCCCCAAAACTAAGTAATAGTCCAAGAAACATGCCAGAATCGGCCAAAGCTGCGATTGTTGGTGGCCTACACTTAAGCGCACATTAGGGTTCACCAACCATGGAAATCACTTTGGGACCCCAAAATGATGAGTAATAGTCCACGAAACACGTTAGAATCGGCCAAAACTGTGAGTGTTGATGACCGACACGCAAACGCACCCCGGGGTTCGTAAATCGTGGAAATCACTCCGGGGCCTCCAAAACTAAGTAATACTCCAGAATCGACCCAAACTGCGATGGCTGATGACCTGCACTTAAGCGCACCATGGTGTTCAACAACCATGGAAATCGCTTTGGTACCCCAAAATGGTGAGTAATAGTCCACGAAACGGGTCAGAATCGACAAAAACCGCGAGTGTTGATGACCGACACGTAAATGCACTCCGGGGTTCGTAAATCCTGGAAATCACTCCGGGACCCCCAAAACTAAGTAATAGTCCAAGAAACAGGCCAGAATCGGCCCAAACTGCGATTGTTGACGACCTACACTTAAGCGCACCTTTGGGTTCAACAACCATGGAAATCGCTTTGGGGCCCCAAAACGGTGAGTAATAGTCCACAAAATGGGTCAGAATCGACAAAAACCGCGAGTGTTGATAATCGACACATAAGCGCACCCGGGGGTTTGTCAATCGTGGAAATCACTCCGAGGCCCCAAAACAATGAGTAATAGTCCACGAAACGGGCCAGAATCGGTCAAAACTGCTAGTGTTGATGACCGACATGTAAACACACTCTATGGTTCGTTAATCATGGAAATCACTCCGGGCCCCAAAACAGTGAGTAATAGTCCATGAAACGTGCCAGAATCGGCCGAAACTATGAGTGTCGACGACCGACACGTAAATGCACCTTGGGGTTCAACAACTATGGAAATCACTTTGGGACCCCTAAATGATGAGTAATAGTCCACGAATCGCGTCAGAATTGGCCAAACCTTTGAATATTGATGAAAGACACGCAAACGCACCTCGGGGATTGTCAATCGTGGAAATCGCTCTGGGACGCCAAAACGGTGAGTAATAGTGCACGAAACGGACCAGAAATTGGCCTAAATTGTGAGTGTTGTTGACCGACACGTAAATGCACCCTGGAGTTTGTCAACCGTGGAAATCACTCTGGGACCCCCAAAACTGAGTAATAGTGCAGGAAACGGGCCAAAATCGGCCCAAACTGCGCTAGTTTATGATCGACACGTAAGCGCTCCATGGGGTTCAACAACCATGGAAATCTCTTTGGGGCCCCAAAACGGTGAGTAATAGTCCACGAAACGGGCCAGAATCGGCCAAAACTGTGAGTGTTGATGACCGACACGTAAATGCACCACGCGGCCAAAATTGTGAGTGTTGATGACCGACACGTAAGCGCTCATTGGGGTTGAACAACTATGGAAATCACTTTGGGACCCCAAAACGGTGAGTAATAGTCCACAAAACGCGTCAGAATTGGCCAAAACCGTGAGTGTTGATCACCGACACGTAAACACACCCCGGTGTTCGTAAAACATGGAAATTACTCCGGGACCCCCAAAACTAAGTAATAGTCCAAGAAACATGCCAGAATCGGCCAAAGCTGCGATTGTTGGTGGCATACACTTAAGCGCACATTAGGGTTCACCAACCATGGAAATCACTTTGGGACCCCAAAATGATGAGTAATAGTCCACGAAACACGTTAGAATCGGCCAAAACTATGAGTGTTGATGACCGACACGTAAACGCACCCCGGGGTTCGTAAATCGTGGAAATCACTCCGGGGCCTCCAAAACTAAGTAATACTCCAGAATCGACCCAAACTGCGATGGCTGATGACCTGCACTTAAGCGCACCATGGTGTTCAACAACCATGGAAATCGCTTTGGTACCCCAAAATGGTGAGTAATAGTCCACGAAACGGGTCAGAATCGACAAAAACCGCGAGTGTTGATGACCGACACGTAAATGCACTCCGGGGTTCGTAAATCCTGGAAATCACTCCGGGACCCCCAAAACTAAGTAATAGTCCAAGAAACAGGCCAGAATCGGCCCAAACTGCGATTGTTGACGACCTACACTTAAGCGCACCTTTGGGTTCAACAACCATGGAAATCGCTTTGGGGCCCCAAAACGGTGAGTAATAGTCCACAAAATGGGTCAGAATCGACAAAAACCGCGAGTGTTGATAATCGACACATAAGCGCACCCGGGGGTTTGTCAATCGTGGAAATCACTCCGAGGCCCCAAAACAATGAGTAATAGTCCACGAAACGGGCCAGAATCGGTCAAAACTGCTAGTGTTGATGACCGACATGTAAACACACTCTATGGTTCGTTAATCATGGAAATCACTCCGGGCCCCAAAACAGTGAGTAATAGTCCATGAAACGTGCCAGAATCGGCCGAAACTATGAGTGTCGACGACCGACACGTAAATGCACCTTGGGGTTCAACAACTATGGAAATCACTTTGGGACCCCTAAATGATGAGTAATAGTCCACGAATCGCGTCAGAATTGGCCAAACCTTTGAATATTGATGAAAGACATGCAAACGCACGTCGGGGATTGTCAATCGTGGAAATCGCTCTAGGACACCAAAACGGTGAGTAATAGTGCACGAAACGGACCAGAAATTGGCCTAAATTGTGAGTGTTGTTGACCGACACGTAAATGCACCATGGAGTTTGTCAACCATGGAAATCACTCCGGGACCCCCAAAACTAAGTAATAGTGCAGGAAACGGGCCAAAATCGGCCCAAACTGCGCTAGTTTATGATCGACACGTAAGCGCTCCATGGGGTTCAACAACCATGGAAATCGCTTTGGGGCCCCAAAACGGTGAGTAATAGTCCACGAAACGGGCCAGAATCGGCCAAAACTGTGAGTGTTGATGACCGACACATAAATGCACCTTGCGGCTGAAATTGTGAGTGTTGATGACCGACACGTAAGCGCTCATTGGGGTTGAACAACTATGGAAATCACTTTGGGACCCCAAAATGGTGAGTAATAGTCCACGAAAGGTGTCAGAATTGGCGAAAACAGTGAGTGTTGATCACCGAGACGTAAACGCACCCCGGGGTTCGTAAAACGTGGAAATTACTCCGGGACCCCCAAAACTAAGTAATAGTCCAAGAAACGGGCCAGAATCGGCCAAAGCTGCGATTGTTGGTGGCCTACACTTAAGCGCACATTAGGGTTCACCAACCATGGAAATCACTTTGGGACCCCAAAATCATGAGTAATAGTCCACGAAACACGTTAGAATTGGCCAAAACTGTGAGTGTTGATGACCGACACGTAAACGCACCCCGGGGTTCGTAAATCGTGGAAATCACTCTGGGGCCTCCAAAACTAAGTAATACTCCAGAATCGACCCAAACTGCGATGGTTGATGACCTGCACTTAAGCGCACCATGGTGTTCAACAACCATGGAAATCGCTTTGGTACCCAAAATGGTGAGTAATAGTCCACGAAACGGGTCAGAATCGACAAAAACCGCGAGTGTTGATGACCGACATGTAAACACACTCTATGGTTCGTTAATCATGGAAATCACTCCGGGACCCCAAAACAATGAGTAATAGTCCACGAAACGGGCCAGAATCGGCTGAAACTATGAGTGTCGATGACCGACACGTAAATGCACCTTGGGGTTCAACAACTATGGAAATCACATCGGGACCCCTAAATGATGAGTAATAGTCCACGAATCGTGTCAGAATTGGCCAAAACTTTGAATGTTGACGAAAGACACACAAACGCACGTCGGGGATTGTCAATCGTGGAAATCGCTCTGGGACGCCAAAACAGTGAGTAATAGTGCACGAAACGGACCAGAAATTGGCCTAAATTGTGAGTGTTGTTGACCGACATGTAAATGCACCCTGGAGTTTGTCAACCGTGGAAATCACTCCGGGACCCCCAAAACTAAGTAATAGTGCAGGAAACGGGCCAAAATCGGCCCAAACTGCGCTAGTTTATGATCGACACGTAAGCGCTCCATGGGGTTCAACAACCATGGAAATCTCTTTGGGGCCCCAAAACGGTGAGTAATAGTCCACGAAACGGGCCAGAATCGGCCAAAACTGTGAGTGTTGATGACCGACACGTAAATGCACCACGCGGCCAAAATTATGAGTGTTGATGACCGACACGTAAGCGCTCATTGGGGTTGAACAACTATGGAAATCACTTTGGGACCCCAAAACGGTGAGTAATAGTCCACAAAATGCGTTAGAATTTGCCAAAACCGCGAGTGTTGATGACCGACACGTAAATGCACTCCGAGGTTCGTAAATCCTTGAAATCACTCCGGGACCCCCAAAACTAAGTAATAGTCCAAGAAACGGGCCAGAATCGGCCCAAACTGCGATTGTTGATGACCTACACTTAAGTGCACCTTTGGGTTCAACAACCATGGAAATCGCTTTGGGGCCCCAAAACGGTGAGTAATAGTCCACAAAATGGGTCAGAATCGACAAAAACCGCGAGTGTTGATAATCGACACGCACCCGGGGGTTCGTCAATCGTGGAAATCACTCCGAGGCCCCACAACAATGAGTAATAGTCCATGAAATGGGCCAGAATCGGCCAAACTGCTAGTGTTGATGACCGACATGTAAACACACTCTATGGTTCGTTAATCATGGAAATCACTCCGGGACCCCAAAACAGTGAGTAATAGTCCATGAAACGGGCCAGAATCGGCCGAAACTATGAGTGTCGATGACCGACACGTAAATGCACCTTGGGGTTCAACAACTATGGAAATCACTTCGGGACCCCTAAATGATGAGTAATAGTCCACGAATCGCGTCAGAATTGGCCAAAACATTGAATGTTGATGAAAGACATGCAAACGCACGTCGGGGATTGTCAATCGTGGAAATCGCTCTGGGACGCCAAAACGGTGAGTAATAGTGCACGAAACGGACCAGAAATTGGCCTAAATTGTGAGTGTTGTTGACCGACACGTAAATGCACCCTGGAGTTTGTCAACCGTGGAAATTACTCCGGGACCCCCAAAACTAAGTAATAGTGCAGGAAACGGGCCAAAATCGGCCCAAACTGCGCTAGTTTATGATCGACACGTAAGCGCTCCATGGGGTTCAACAACCATGGAAATCTCTTTGGGGCCCCAAAACGGTGAGTAATAGTCCACGAAACGGGCCAGAATCGGCCAAAACTGTGAGTGTTGATGACCGACACGTAAATGCACCACGCGGCCAAAATTGTGAGTGTTGATGACCGACACGTAAGCGCTCATTGGGGTTGAACAACTATGGAAATCACTTTGGGACCCCAAAACGGTGAGTAATAGTCCACAAAACGCATCAGAATTGGCCAAAACTGTGAGTGTTGATCACCGACACGTAAACACACCCCGGTGTTCGTAAAACGTGGAAATTACTCCGGGACCCCCAAAACTAAGTAATAGTCCAAGAAACATGCCAGAATCGGCCAAAGCTGCGATTGTTGGTGGCCTACACTTAAGCGCACATTAGGGTT
>NC_041388.1:511585624-511611126 GCF_002162155.2 Triticum dicoccoides
GGGTTGAACAACTAAGGAAATCACTTTGGGACCCCAAAACGGTGAGTAATAGTCCACAAAACGCGTCAGAATTGGCCAAAACTGTGAGTGTTGATCACCGACACGTAAACACACCCCGGTGTTCGTAAAACGTGGAAATTACTCTGGGACCCCCAAAACTAAGTAATAGTCCAAGAAACATGCCAGAATCGGCCAAAGCTGCGATTGTTGGTGGCCTACACTTAAGCGCTCATTAGGGTTCACCAACCATGGAAATCACTTTGGGACCCCAAAAGGATGAGTAATAGTCCACGAAACACGTTAGAATCGGCCAAAACTGTGAGTGTTGATGACCGACACGTAAACGCACCCCGGGGTTCGTAAATCGTGGAAATCACTCCGGGGCCTCCAAAACTAAGTAATACTCCAGAATCGACCCAAACTGCGATGGCTGATGACCTGCACTTAAGCGCACCATGGTGTTCAACAACCATGGAAATCGCTTTGGTACCCCAAAATGGTGAGTAATAGTCCACGAAACGGGTCAGAATCGACAAAAACCGCGAGTGTTGATGACCGACACGTAAATGCACTCCGGGGTTCGTAAATCCTGGAAATCACTCCGGGACCCCCAAAACTAAGTAATAGTCCAAGAAACAGGCCAGAATCGGCCCAAACTGCGATTGTTGACGACCTACACTTAAGCGCACCTTTGGGTTCAACAACCATGGAAATCGCTTTGGGGCCCCAAAACGGTGAGTAATAGTCCACAAAATGGGTCAGAATCGACAAAAACCGCGAGTGTTGATAATCGACACATAAGCGCACCTGGGGGTTTGTCAATCGTGGAAATCACTCCGAGGCCCCAAAACAATGAGTAATAGTCCACGAAACGGGCCAGAATCGGTCAAAACTGCTAGTGTTGATGACCGACATGTAAACACACTCTATGGTTCGTTAATCATGGAAATCACTCCGGGCCCCAAAACAGTGAGTAATAGTCCATGAAACGTGCCAGAATCGGCCGAAACTATGAGTGTCGACGACCGACACGTAAATGCACCTTGGGGTTCAACAACTATGGAAATCATTTTGGGACCCCTAAATGATGAGTAATAGTCCACGAATCGCGTCAGAATTGGCCAAACCTTTGAATATTGATGAAAGACACGCAAACGCACGTCGGGGATTGTCAATCGTGGAAATCGCTCTGGGATGCCAAAACGGTGAGTAATAGTGCATGAAACGGACCAGAAATTGGCCTAAATTGTGAGTGTTGTTGACCGACACGTAAATGCACCATGGAGTTTGTCAACCGTGGAAATCACTCCGGGACCCCCAAAACTAAGTAATAGTGCAGGAAACGGGCCAAAATCGGCCCAAACTGCGCTAGTTTATGATCGACACGTAAGCACTCCATGGGGTTCAACAACCATGGAAATCGCTTTGGGGCCCCAAAACGGTGAGTAATAGTCCATGAAACGGGCCAGAATCGGCCAAAACTGTGAGTGTTGATGACCGACACGTAAATGCACCTCGCAGCCGAAATTGTGAGTGTTGATGACCTACACGTAAGCGCTCATTGGGGTTCAACAACTATGGAAATCACTTTGGGACCCCAAAATGGTGAGTAATAGTCCACGAAAGGTGTCAGAATTGGCGAAAACAGTGAGTGTTGATCACCGAGACGTAAACGCACCCCGGGGTTCGTAAAACGTGGAAATTACTCCGGGACCCCCAAAACTAAGTAATAGTCCACGAAACGGGTCAGAATCGACAAAAACCGCGAGTGTTGATGACGAACACGTAAATGCACGCCAGGGTTCATTAATCATAGAAATCACTTCGGGACCCCAAAACAGTGAGTAATAGTTTACAAAAAAAGGCAAGAATCGGCCAAAAGTGTAAGTGTTTATGACCGACAAGTAAATGCACCCCACGGTTCGTTAATCGTGGATATCACTCCGGGGCCCCAAAACAATGAGTAATACTCCACGAAACGGGCCAGAATCGGCCAAAACTGCTAGTGTTGATGACCGACATGTAAACACACTCTATGGTTCGTTAATCATGGAAATCACTCCGGGGCCCCAAAACAGTGAGTAATAGTCCATGAAACGGGCCAGAATCGGCCGAAACTATAAGTGTCGATGACCGACACGTAATGCACCTTGGGGTTCAACAACTATGGAAATCACTTCGGGACCCGTAAATGATGAGTAATAGTCCATGAATCGCGTCAGAATTGGCCAAAACTTTGAATGTTGTCGACAGACATGCAAACGCACGTCGGGGATTGTCAATCATGGAAATCGCTCTGGGACGCCAAAACAGTGAGTAATAGTGCACGAAACGGACCAGAAATTGGCCTAAATTGTGAGTGTCATTGACCGAAACATAAACGCACCCTAGAGTTTGTCAACCGTGGAAATCACTCCGGGACCCCCAAAACTAAGTAATAGTGCAGGAAACGGGCCAAAATCGGCCCAAACTGCGCTTGTTTATGATTGACACGTAAGCGCTCCATGGGGTTCAACAAACATGGAAATCGCTTTGGGGCCCCAAAACGGTGAGTAATAGTCCACGAAACGGGCTAGAATAGGCCAAAACTGTGAGTGTTGATGACCGACACGTAAACACGCCCCGCGGTTCGTTAACCGTGGAAATCACTCCAGGACCCCAAGACAGTGAGTAATAGTCCACAAAACAACCAGAATCGGCCAAAATTGTGAGTGTTGATGACCGCCACGTAAGTGCTCATTGGGGTTCAACAACTATGGAAATCACTTTGGGACCCCAAAACGGTGAGTAATAGTCCACGAAACGCGTCAGAATTGGCCAAAACTGTGAGTGTTGATGACCGACATGTAAACGCACCACGGGGTTCGTAAATCGTGGAAATCACTCTGGGACCCCCAAAACTAAGTAATAGTCCAAGAAACGGGCCAGAATCGGCCAAAACTGCGATTGCTGATGACCTACACGTATGCGCACATTGGGGTTCACCAACCATGGAAATCGCTTTCGGACCCCAAAACGGTGAGTAATAGTCCACGAAACACGTTAGAATTGGCCAAATCTGTGAGTGTTGATGACCGATACGTAAACGCACCCTGGGTTCGTAAATCGTGGAAATCACTCCGGGGCCTCCAAAACTAAATAATACTCTAAGAAACGGGCCAGAATCGACCCAAACTGCGATTGTTGATGACCTGCACTTAAGCGCACCATGGTGTTCAACAACCATGGTAATCGCTTTGAGACCCCAAGATGATGAGTAATAGTCCACGAAACGGGTCAGAATCGACAAAAACCGCGAGTGTCGATGACCGACACGTAAACGCACGCCAGGGTTTGTTAATCGAGGAAATCACTTCGGGACCCCAAAACAGTGAGTAATAGTCTACAAAAGAAGGCAAGAATCGGCCAAAAGTGTAAGTGTTGATGACCGACACGTAAACGCACCCCGCGGTTCGTTAATCGTGGAAATCACTTCGATGCCCCAAAACAGTGTGCAATAGTCCAAGAAACGGGCTAGAATCGGCAAAAACTGTGAGTGTTGATGACCGACACGTAAATGCACCCCGCGGTTTGTTAACCGTGTAAATCACTCCGGGGGCCCAAAAAAGTGAGTAGTAGGCCATGAAACGGGCCAGAGTCAGCCAAAACTATGAGTGTTGATGACCGACACGTAAGCGCGCCTTGGGGTTCAACAACTATGGAAATCACTTCGGGACCTGAAAACGGTGAGTAATAGTCCACGAAACACGTTAAAATTGGCCAAAACTGTGAGTGTTGATGACCAACACGTAAACACACCCCGAGGTTCGTAAATCGTAGAAATCATTTCGGGACCCCAATAACTAAGTAATAGTCCAAGAAAGGGGCCAGAATCAGCCCAAACTGCAATTGTTGATGACCTACACTTAAGCGCACCTTGGGGTTCAACAACCATGGAAATCACTTTGGGTCCCCAAAACGGTGAGTAATAGTCCACAAAACGGGTCAGAATCGACAAAAACCGCGAGTGTTGATCACCGACACGTAAACACACGCCGGGGTTCGTTAATCGTGGAAATCACTTTGGGACCACAAAACAGTGAGTAATAGTCTACAAAAAAGGCAAGAATCGTCCAAAAGTGTAAGTGTTGATGACCGAAACGTAAATGCACCCCGCGGTTCGTTAATCGTTGAAATCACTTCGATACCCCAAAACAGTGCGTAATAGTCCACCAAATGGGCCAGAATCGGCCAAAACTGCGAGTGTTGATGACCGACACCTAAATGCACCCCGGTGTGCGTGAATCATGGAAATCACGCCGAGACCCAAAAATAGAGAAATAGTCCAAGAAACGGGCCAGAATCAGCCAGAACTATGAGTGTTCATGACCGACACGTAAATGCACCCCGCGGTTCTTTAACCGTGGAAATCACTCCGGGGGCCCAAAAAAGTGAGTAATAGTCCATGAAACGGGCCAGAATCAGCCAAAACTTTGAGTGTTGATGACCGACACGTAAGCGCGCCTTGGGGTTCAACAACTATGGAAATCGCTTCGGGACCTGAAAACTGTGAGTAATAGTCCATGAAACACGTTAGAATTGGCCAAAATTGTGAGTGCTGATGACCGACACGTAAACACAACCCGGGGTTCGTAAATCGTAGAAATCATTTTGGGACCCCCATAACTAAGTAATAGTCCAAGAAACGGGCCAGAATCGGCCCAAACTGCAATTGTTGATGAACTACACTTAAGCGCACCTTGGGATTCAACAACCATGGAAATCGCTTTGGGGCCCCAAAATGGTGAGTAACAGTCCACGAAACGGGTCAGAATCGGCAAAAACTGCGAGTGTTGATAACCGACCCGTAAGCGCATCCGGGGATTCTTTGATTGTCAAAATCACTCTGGGGCGCCAAAACAGTGAGTAATAGTCCAAAACTTCTAGTATTGATGACCGACATGTGAACGCACCCCGCGGTTCGTTAATCGTGGAAATCACTCCGGGACCCCAAATAGTGAGTGGTGATGACCGACACGTAAACGCGCCTTGGGGTTCAAGAACAATGGAAATCGCTTCGAGACCCCTAAGTGGTGAGTAATAGCCCACGAATCGCGTCAAAATTGGGCAAAACTGTGAGTGTTGATGACCGACACGTAAACGCACCCCGTGGTTCATTAACCGTGGAAATCACTCCCGGCCCCAAAACAGTGAGTAATAGTCCACGAAACTGGCTAGAATCAGCCTAAACTGTGAGTGTTGATGACCGACACGTAAGCGCACCTTGGGGTTCAACAACTATGGAAATCACTTCGGGATCACAAAATGGTGAGTAATAGCTCAAGAAACGCGTCAGAATTGGCTAAAACTATTAGTGTTGATGACCGACACGTAAACGCACCCCGGGGTTCATAAATCGTGGAAATCACTCCGGGACCCCCAAAACTAAATAATACTCCAAGAAACGGGCCAGAATCGGCCCAAACTGCGATTGTTGATGACCTACACTTAAGCGTACCTTGGGGTTCAAAAACCATGGAAATCGCCTTGGGGCCCCAAAACGGTGAGTAATAGTCCACGAAACGGGTCAGAATCGACAAAAACCGCGACTGTTGATAACCGACACATAAGCGCACCTGGGGGTTCGTTAATCGTGGAAATCACTCCGGTGCCCCAAAACAATGAGTAATACTCCACTAAACAGGCCAGAATCGGCCAAAACTGCTAGTGTGGTTGACCGACATGTGAACACACTCTGTGGTTCGATAATCATTGAAATCACTCCGGGACCTCAAAACAGTAAGTAATAGTCCATGAAACAGGCTAGAATCGGCCGAAACTATGAGTGTCGATGACCAACACGTAAATGCACCTTGGGGTTCAATAACTATGGAAATCGCTTCGCGACCCCTAAATGATGAGTAATAGTCCACGAATCACGTCAGAATTGGCCAAAATTGTGAATGTTGACGACAGACACGCAAACGCACGTCGGGGCTTGTCAATCGTGGAAATCGCTCTGGGACGCCAAAACGGTGAGTAATAGTGCATGAAACGGACCAGTAATCGGCCTAAATTGTGAGTTTCATTGACCGACACGTAAACGCACACTGGAGTTTGTCAACTGTGGAAATCGCTCCGGGACCCCCAAAACTAAGTAATAGTGCAGGAAACGGGCCAAAATCGGCACAAACTGCGCTTGTTTATGATGGACATGTAAGAGCTCCATGGGGTTCAACAACCATGGAAATTGCTTTGGGGCCCCAAAACGGTGAGTAATAGTCCACGAAACGGGCCAAAATCGGCCAAAACTGTGGGTGTTGATGACCGACACGTAAACGCGCCCCGCGGTTTGTTAACCGTGGAAATCACTCTGGGACCCCAAAACAGTGAGTAATAGTCCACAAAACGACCAGAATCGGCCAAAATTGTGAGTGTTGATGACCCACACGTAAGCGTTCATTGGGGTGCAACAACTATGGAAATAACTTTGGGACCCCAAAACGGTGAGTAATAGTCCATGAAATGCGTCAGAATTGGCCAAAACTGTGAGTGTTGATGACCGACACGTAAACGCACCACGGGGTTCATAAATCGTCGAAATCACTCTGGGACCCCCAAAACTAAGTAATAGTCCAAGAAACGCGCCAGAGTCGGCCAAAACTGCAATTGTTGATGACCTACACTTATGTGCACATTGGGGTTCACCAACCATGGAAATCGCTTTGGGACCCCAAAACGGTGAGTAATAGTCCACGAAACACGTTAGAATTGGCCAAAACTGTGAGTGTTGATGATCGACACGTAAACGCACCCTGGGGTTTGTAAATCGTGGGAATCACTCCGGGGCCTCCAAAACTAAATAATACTCTAAGAAACGGGCCAGAATCGACCCAAACGGCGATTGTTGATGACCTACACTTAAGCGCACCATGGTGTTCAACAACCATGGAAATCGCTTTGGGACCCCAAAATGGTGAGTAATAGTCCACGAAACGGGTCAGAATCGACAAAAACCGCGAGTGTTGATGACCGACACGTAAACGCACGCCGGGTTTCGTTAATCATGGAAATCACTTCGGGGCCCCAAAACAGTGAGTAATAGTCTACAAAAAAAGGCAAGAATTGGCCAAAAGTGTAAGTGTTGATGACCGACACGTAAACGCACCCCGCGGTTCGTTAATCGTGGAAATCACTTCGATGCGCCAAAACAGTGCGTAATAGTCCATGAAACGGGCCAGAATCGGCCAAAACTGCGAGTGTTGATGACCGACACATAAACGCATCCCGCGGCTCGTTAACCGTGGAAATCACTCCGGGGGCCCAAAAAAGTGAGTAATAGTCCATGAAACGGGCCAGTATCAGCCAAAATTATGAGTGTTGATGACTGACACGTAAGCGCCTTGGGGTTCAACAACTTTGGAAATCACTTCGGGACCTGAAAACGGTGAGTAATAGTCCACGAAACATGATAGAATTGGCCAAAATTGTGAGTGTTGCTGACCGACACGTAAACACAACCCGGGGTTCGTAAATCGTGGAAATCATTTTGTGACCCCCATAACTAAATAATAATCCAAGAAACGGGCCAGAATCGGCCCAAACTGCGATTGTTGATGAACTACACTTAAGCGCACCTTGGGGTTCAACAACCATGGAAATCGCTTTGGGGCCCCAAATCGGTGAGTAACAGTCCACGAAACGGGCCAGAATTGGCCAAAACTTCTAGTATTGATGACCGACATGTAAACGCACCCTGCGGTTTGTTGATCGTGGAAATCACTCCGGGACCCCAAAACAGTGAATGTTGATGACCGACACGTAAACGCACCTTGGGGTTGAACAACAATGGAAATCGCTTCGGGACCCCTAAATGGTGAGTAATAGCCCACGAATCGCGTCAGAATTGGCCAAAATTGTGTGATTTGACGACAGACATGCAAACACACCCCGGGGATTGTCAATCGTGGAAATTGCTCTAGGACGCCAAAACGGTGAGTAATAGTCCACGAAATGGGATTGAATCGACCAAAACTGTGAGTGTTGATGACCGACAGATAAACGCACCCAAGTGTTCATCAATCATGGAAATTACACCGGGACCCAAAAACAGAGTAATACTCTAAGAACGTGCCAGAATCGGCCAAAACTGTGAGTATTGATGACCGACACGTAAACACACCCCGTGGTTCATTAACCGTGGAAATCATTCTGGGGCCCCAAAACAATGAGTAATAGTTCACGAAACGGGCCAGAATCAGCCAAAACTGTGAGTGTTGATGACCAACACGTAAGCGCACCTTGGGGTTCAACAACTATGGAAATCACTTCGGGACCACAAAACGATGAGTAATAGTCCATGAAATGCGTCAGAATTGGCCAAAACTATGAGTGTTGATGACCCACACGTAAACGCACGCCGGGGTTCGTTAATCGTGGAAATCACTATGGAACCCCAAAACAGTGAGTAATAGTCTACAAAAAAAGGCAAGAATTGGCCAAACGTGTAAGTGTTGATGACGGACACGTAAACGCACCCCGTGGTTCCTTAATCGTGGAAATCACTTCTATGCCCCAAAACAGTGCGTAATAGTCCATGAAACGGGCCAGAATCGGCCAAAAATGCGAGTGTTGATGACCGACACATAAACGCACCCCGGTGTTCGTCAATCATGGAAATCACGTCGGGACCCAAAAACAAAGTAACAGTCCAAGAAACGGGCCAGAATCGGCCAAAACTGTGAGTGTTGATGAACGACACGTAAATGCACCCCGCGGTTCGTTAACCGTGGAAATCACTCCGGGGGCCCAAAATAGTGAGTAATAGTCCAAGAAACGGGCCAGTATCAGCCAAAACTATGAGCATTGATGACCGACATGTAAGCGCCTTAGGGTTCAACAACTATGGAAATCACTTCGGGACCTGAAAACGATGAGTAATAGTCCACGAAACACGTTAGAATTGGCCGAAATTGTGAGTGTTGCTGACCGACACGTAAACACAACCCAGGGTTCGTAAATCATGGAAATCATTTTGGGACCCACATAACTAAATAATAATCCAAGAAACGGGCTGGAATCGTCCCAAACTGCGATTGTTGATGACCTACACTTAAGCGCACCTTGGGGTTCAACAACCATGGAAATCGCTTTGGGTCCCCAAAACGGTGAGTAATAGTCCATAAAACGGGTCAGAATCGACAAAAACCACGAGTGTTGATCACCGACACGTAAGCGCACCTTGGGGTTCAACAACTATGGAAATCACTTAGGGACCACAAAACGGTTTGTAATGGTCCACGAAACGCGTCAGAATTGGCCAAAACTATGAGTGTTGATGACCGACACGTAAATGCACCCCGGGGTTCGTAAATCGTGGAAATCACTCCGGGACCCCCAAAACTAAGTAATAGTCCAAGAAACGGGCCAGAATCGGCCCAAACTGCGATTGTTGATGACCTACACTAAAGCGCACCTTTGGGTTCAACAACCATGGAAATCGCTTTGGGGCCCCAAAACGGTGAGTAATAGTCCACAAAATGGGTCAGAGTCGACAAAAACCGCGTGTGTTGATAATCGACACATAAGCGCACCTGGGGGTTCGTCAATCGTGGAAATCACTCCGAGGCCCCAAAACAATGAGTAATAGTCCACGAAATGGGCCAGAATCGGCCAAAACTGCTAGTGTTGATGACCGACATGTAAACACACTCTATTGTTCGTTAATCATGGAAATCACTCCAGGACCCCAAAACAGTGAGTAATAGTCCATGAAACGGGCCAGACTCGACCGAAACTATGAGTGTCGATGACCGACACGTAAATGCACCTTGGGGTTCAACAACTATGGAAATCACTTCGGGACCCCTGAATGATGAGTAATAGTCCCCGAATCGCGTCAGAATTGGCCAAAACTTTGAATGTTGACGAAAGACACGCAAACGCACGTCGGGGATTGTCAATAGTGGAAATCACTCTGGGACGGCAAAACGGTGAGTAATAGTGCATGAAACGGACCAGAAATTGGCCTAAATTGTGAGTGTTGTTGACCGACACGTAAATGCACCCTGGAGTTTGTCAACCATGGAAATCACTCCGGGACCCCCAAAACTAAGTAATAGTGCAGGAAACGGGCCAAAATCGGCCCAAACTGCGCTAGTTTATGCTCGACACGTAAGCGCTCCATGGGGTTGAACAACTATGGAAATCACTTTGGGACCCCAAAACGGTGAGTAATAGTCCACGAAACGCGTCAAAATTGGCCAAAACTGTGAGTGTTGATCACCGACACGTAAACGCACCCCGGGGTTCGGAAAACATGGAAATTACTCCGGGACCCCCAAAACTAAGTAATAGTCCAAGAGACGGGCCAGAATCGGCTAAAGCTGCGATTGTTTGTGGCCTACACTTAAGCGCACATTAGGGTTCACCAACCATGGAAATCACTTTGGGACCCCAAAATGATCAGTAATAGTCCACGAAACACGTTAGAATCGGCCAAAACTGTGAGTGTTGATGACCGACACGTAAACGCACCCCGGGGTTCGTAAATCGTGGAAATCACTCCGGGGCCTCCAAAACTAAGTAATACTCCAGAATCGACCCAAACTGCGATGGTTGATGACCTGCACTTAAGCACACCATGGTGTTCAACAACCATGGAAATCGCTTTGGTACCCCAAAATGGTGAGTAATAGTCCACGAAACGGGTCAGAATCGACAAAAACCGCGAGTGTTGATGACCGACACGTAAATGCAGTCTGGGTTCGTAAATCCTGGAAATCACTCCGGGACCCCCAAAACTAAGTAATAGTCCAAGAAATGGGCCAGAATCGGCCCAAACTGCGATTGTTGATGACCTACACTTAAGTGCACCTTTGGGTTTAACAACCATGGAAATCGCTTTGGGGCCCCAAAACGGTGAGTAATAGTTCACAAAATGGGTCAGAATCGACAAAAACCGCGAGTGTTGATAATCGACACATAAGCGCACCCGGGGGTTCGTCAATCGTGGAAATCACTCCAAGGCCCCACAACAATGAGTAATAGTCCACGAAACGGGCCAGAATCGGCCAAACTGCTAGTGTTGATGACCGACATGTAAACACACTCTATGGTTCGTTAATCATGGAAATCACTCCGGGACCCCAAAACAGTGAGTAATAGTCCATGAAACGGGCCAGAATCGGCCGAAACTATTAGTGTTGATGACCGACATGTAAATGCACCTTGGGGTTCAACAACTATGGAAATCACTTTGGGACCCCTAAATGATGAGTAATAGTCCACGAATCGCGTCAGAATTGGCCAAAACTTTGAATGTTGACGAAAGACACGCAAACGCACGTCGGGGATTGTCGAAATCGCTCTGGGACGCCAAAACGGTGAGTAATAGTGCACGAAACGGACCACAAATTGGCCTAAATTGTGAGTGTTGTTGACCGACACGTAAATGCACCCTGGAGTTTGTCAACCGTGGAAATCACTCCGGAACCCCCAAAACTAAGTAATAGTGTAGGAAACGGGCCAAAATCGGCCCAAACTGCACTAGTTTATGATCGACACGTAAGCGCTCCATGGGGTTCAACAACCATGGAAATCGCTTTGGGGCCCCAAAACGGTGAGTAATAGTCCACGAAACGGGCCAGAATCGGCGAAAACTGTGAGTGTTGATGACCGACACGTAAATGCACCACGCGGCCAAAATTGTGAGTGTTGATGACCGACACGTAAGCGCTCATTGGGGTTGAACAACTATGGAAATCACTTTGGGACCCCAAAATGGTGAGTAATAGTCCACAAAACGTGTCAAAATTGGCCAAAACTGTGAGTGGTGATCACCGACACGTAAACACACCCCGGGGTCCGTAAAACGTGGAAATTGCTTCGGGACCCCCAAAACTAAGTTATAGTCCAAGAAACGGGCCAGAATCGGCCAAAGCTGCGATTGTTGGTGGCCTACACTTAAGCGCACATTAGGGTTCACCAACCATGGAAATTACTTTGGGACCCCAAAATCATGAGTAATAGTCCACGAAACACGTTAGAATTGGCCTAAACTGTGAGTGTTGATGACTGACACGTAAACGCACCCCGGGGTTCATAAATCGTGGAAATCACTCTGGGGCCTCCAAAACTAAGTAATACTCCAGAATCGACCCAAACTGCGATGGTTGATGACCTGCACTTAAGCGCACCATGGTGTTCAACAACCATGGAAATCGCTTTAGTACCCAAAAATGGTGAGTAATAGTCCACGAAACGGGTCAGAATCGACAAAAACCGTGAGTGTTAATGACCAACACGTAAATGCACGCCAGGGTTCGTTAATCATAGAAATCACTTCGGGACCCCAAAACAGTGAGTAATAGTTTACAAAAAAAGGCAAGAATCAGCCAAAAGTGTAAGTGTTTATGACCGACAAGTAAATGCACCCCGCGGTTCGTTAATCGTGGAAATCACTTCGATGCCCAGAACAGAGCGTAATAGTCCATGAAACGGGCCAGAATCGGCCAAAAATGCGAGTGTTGATGACCGACACATAAACGCACCCCGGTGTTCGTCAATCATGGAAATCAGGTCGGGACACAAAAACAGAGTAATAGTCCAATAAATGGTGCCAGAATCGGCCAAAACTATGAGTGTTGATGACCAACACGTAAATGCACCCCACGGTTCGTTAACCTTGGAAATCACTCCGGGGCCCCAAAACAGTGAGTAATAGTCCATGAAACGGGCCAGAATCAACCAAAACTATGAGTGTTGATGACCTACACTTAAGAGCGCCTTGGGGTTCAACAACTATGGAAATCATTTCAGGACCTGAAAGTGGTGAGTAATAGTCCATGAAACACATTAGAATTGGCCAAAACTATGGATGTTGATGACCGACACGTAAACACACCCCGGGATTCGTAAATAGTAGAAATCATTTCGGGACCCCCATAACTAAGTAATAGTCCAAGAAACGGGCCAGAATCGGCCCAAACTGCGATTGTTGATGACCTACACTTAAGTGCACCTTGGGGTTCAACAACCATGGAAATAGCTTTGGGGCCCCAAAACGGTGAGTAACAGTCCACGAAACGGGTCAGAATCGACAAAACCCTCGAGTGTTGATAACCGCCCCGTAAGCGCACCCGGGGGTTCGTTAATCGTGGAAATCTACCCGGGGCCCCAAAACAGTGAGTGTTGATGACCGACACGTAAACGCGCCTTGGGGTTCAACAACAATGGGAATCGCTTTGGGACCCCTAAATGGTAAGTAATAGCCCATGAATCACGTCAGAATTGGCCAAAACTATGAGTGTTGACGACAGACACGCAAACGCACCCCGGGGATTGTCAATCGTGGAAATCGCTCTGAGTAATAGTCTATGGAACGGGCCAGAATCGGTCAGAACTGTGGGCGCTGATGATCGACACATAAACGCAACCCAGTGTTCGTCAATCATGGAAATCACACCGGGAACCAAAAAAAGAGTAATAGTCCAAGAAACGTGCCAGAATCGGCAAAAACTGTGAGTGTTAATGACCGACACATAAATGCACCCCGTGGTTCATTAACCATGGAAATCACTCTGGGCCCCAAAACAGTGAGTAATAGTCCACAAAACGGGCCACAATCAACCAAAACTGTGAGTGTTGATGACCGACACGTAAGCGCACCTTGGGGTTCAACAACTATGGAAATCACTTCGGGACCACAAAACGGTGAGTAATAGTCCACGAAACGCGACAGAATTGGCCAAAACTGTGAGTGTTGATGACCGACACGTAAATGCACCCCGGGGTTCATAAATTGTGGAAATCACTCTGGGACTCCCAAAACTAAGTAATAGTCCAAGAACAGGCCAGAATCGGCCCAAACTGCGATTGATGATGACCTACACTTAAGCGCGCCTTGGGGTTCAACAACCATGGAAATCGCTTTGGGGCCCCAAACAGTGAGTAATAGCCCACGAAACGGGTCAGAATCGAAAAAAACCGCGAGTGTTGATAACTGACACATAAGCGCACCTGGGGGTTCGTTAATCGTGGAAAACACTCTGGGGCCCAAAACAATGAGTAATAGTCCACGAAACGGGCCAGAATCGGCCAAAACTGCTAGTGTTGATGACCGACATGCAAACACACTCTATTGTTCGTTAATCATGGAAATCACTCCGGGACCCCAAAATAGTGAGTAATAGTCTATGAAATGGTCCAGAATCGGCCAAATCTATGAGTGTTGATGACCGACACGTAAACGCACCTCGGGGTTCAACAACTATGTAAATCGCTTCGGGATCCCTAAATGATAAGCAATAGTCCACGAATCGCGTTAGAATTGGCCAAAACTATGAATGTTGGCCAAAACTGTGAATGTTGATGACAGACATGGAAATTGTGTTCGGTGCGTCGAAGAAGGCGATACAGAGATAGCGCCTTTTCTCCTAAGCGGGAGATAAAGCGGCTTAAGGCAGCCACACATCTAGTTAGTTTTTGGATCTGCTTGAGGTCTGTTGGGATAGACAACTGTGACAGAGCTCGGATTTTTGTCGGATTTGCTTCAATTCCTCTATTGGAAACGATGAAGCCAAGCAACTTCCCGGTGGGTACCCCGAAGACACATTTCTCCAGGTTGAGCTTGATGTCATATGTTTGGAGGTTGTCGAACGTAAGCCTCAAGTCATCTATTAAAGTTTCAACGTGTCTTGTTTTGATGACCACGTTGTCTACATAGGCCTCTACTGTCTTGCCGATTTGTTTTTCCAGGCATGTCTGAATCATGCGTTGATAGGTTGCGCCAGCGTTTTTGAGCCCGAAAGGCATGGTGTTGAAACAGAAGGGGCCGTACGGTGTAATGAAGGCCGTTGCGGCCTGGTCGGACTCCACCATCTTGACTGATGGTATCCAGAGTATGCGTCAAGGAAGCACAATGAGTCGTGTCCTGCGGTGGTGTCAATGATTTGATCAATGCGGGGGAGGGGGAAGGGATCCTTAGGGCAAGCTTTATTGAGGTCCTTTAAATCGACACATAAGCGCTAGGATTTGTCCTTCTTTGGTACCATTACCAAGTTTGCTAGCCAATCCCGATGTTTGATGTCTCTGATGAATCCCGCCTCGAGTAGCTTGGCTAGCTCCTCTCCCATGGCTTGTCGCTTAGGCTCTGAGAAGCGCCTAAGATTCTGCTTGACTGGCTTGTATCCTTTCAGTATATTGAGGCTGTGTTTGGCCAGCCTGCGCGGGATGCCCGGCATGTCTGAAGGGTGCCAGGCGAAGATATCCCAATTCTCACGCAGGAAATCTCGCAGTGCGGCGTCAACTGTGGGGTTCAACTGTGTCCCAATGGAAGTTGTCTTTGTAGGGTCCGTTGGGTGGACCTGGAATTTGACTATCTCGTCCGCGGGTTTGAAGCAGGTGGATTTAGGTCGCTTGTCGAGTATCACGTCGTCTCTGTCCGCTGTTGCTCGCAGTGTTGTCAGTTCTTCGGCCACGAGGGCTTCTGATAATGCTTCCAGGGCGAGGGCAGCGGTTTTATTTTCGACGTGGAGTGCGACATTTAGATCACTAGCTAGAGTGATGATTCCGTTGGGCTCAAGCATTTTGAGCTTCATGTACCCGTAATGGGGTATAGCCTGGACACTCGTGAATGCGTCCCTCCCCAAGAGGGCGTGGTATCCGCTGCTGAACGGGGCCACTTGGAATGTAATTTCTTTGGACCTGTAATTCTCCGGCGTGCCGAATACCACATCCAGTGTGATTTTTCCCACGCATCGCGCCTCCCGACTAGGGATGATTCCCCTGAAAGTTATGCTGCTTTGCTCAATGCGGCTCCTGTCAATTTCCATCTTGTTAAGGGTTTCCTCATAGATGAGGTTTACTCCGCTTCCGCTATCCATGAGCACTTTAGTGAGCCTGAAGCCGTCCACGATTGGACTAAGGACCAAAGCGGCTGGTGCTCGGACTGTTCGGAATTGAGGTTCGTCACTGGCATTGTAAGATATAGTCGTGTCGTTCCATGGATTTATTGTTGCCACGTGGCAAAGTTTGGCGAGGCTACTCTGAGCTCACTTGCGCCTATTGTTTGAGGCAAAAGTCTCGAAGACTGTAAATACCGTATTGTTGTTTCCAGTGGGATGTTGTTCTGCTGTATTATTTAAGAGGAGATCCTCGCCGCTCTTTGCTTCCTGCCAGAGTATCCAACACGCTCTAAGGCTATGAGTTGGTGTAGTATCCTGTGTGCTGTGAATTTTGCACGGTCCACTGAGCCATTCTTCCAATACGGTTCTGTGCCTTGTATCAGGCTTTGATTTTTTGGTAATTTGATCGGGCAACTTACGAGAGCTTGCACTTTTATATCGGACGAAGGGTTTAGTGAGAGCCGAATTGTCCCAAAGTTCGTTTGGGTTTTCCAGGCGCTTTCCATCGTGCACTATTTCTGCACTATGGCCGCTAAGTCAGCAAAGTGTACTACGTCACGGCGACTTATAGCGTTGAGGATCCCTTTGTCCGTGCAATTGTTGTAGAAGAGGGAGATTGTGTCTTCCTCGTGACAGTCCTTAACCTTGTTTAACACAAGGAGGAATCTGGCCCAGTAATGATGTACTGTCTCTTGTGGCTCTTGTCTGATATGCAGAATACTTAATAAATCTGGGTGGGTGTGTGGCTTTGATTCCAAATCCTGACCCAATCAAAAACCCAGGGGCGAAGAAGCTTCTGAGCTTAACGGCGCGGGCTCCGAGATGTCGCCCAATTTCTTCGGCCTGCCGCCCGACTCTGAATTCGGGGTTTGGGCTATGTCCTCCCACGAGCGGGTGTCCGGCTCAGGGAGCTCGGAAATCTGGACATAGTTTGTCCTCAAAACGGAGGGGAAATTAGGATGATGCTCTTCCACTACCGCTATCTCATGGGTGACCGGCGGAGAGTAAATCTCCCTTTGGTCGGGTTTAAGCCCGATGCGGTCATAGTCCGTAGTGATGCCCAGGGCGGCAATGCGATCCAAGAGCTCATTGAGGGAAGAGAGCTCCATTGGGTCCATCTGTTCGGCGAATTCTGAATCAACATGGAGACTGTTTTTGATGACCTGAGAAGTCATTGTCGGTGCGAAAGCCGATCGGGCGGTCATGACGAAGTCACCCAGCCGGGGAGTTTGGCCTAGAGCCAGGGCTCCCCCGGAGGTGATGTTGTCCTTGACAACGAGATGAGCCATCAAGCCTTATCGCGACGACACAGTGGAACTCTCAATGAAAGCACCAATGTCGGTGTCAAACCCGGCGGATCTCGAGTAGGGGGTCCTGAACTGTGCGTCTAAGGCTAATGGTAACAGGAGACTGGGGATGCGATGTTTACCCAGGTTCGGGCCCTCTCAATGGAGGTAATACCCTACTTCCTACTTGATTGATCTTGATGAAATGAGTATTACAAGAGTTGATCTACCACGAGATCAGAGAGGCTTAACCCTAGAAGCTAGCCTATGGTATCATTGTTGTTATGTCCTACGGACTAAACCCTCCGGTTTATATAGACACCGGAGCGGGCTAGGGTTACACAGAGTTGGTTACAGAGAAGGAGATCTATAATCCGGATCGCCAAGCTTGCCTTACACGCCAAGGAGAGTCCCATCCGGCCAAAGTCTTCAATCTTGTATCTTCACAATCCAACAGTCCGGCCAAAGTATATAGTCCAGCCATACGGATACCCCCTTCTCTAGGACTCCCTCACCCATTGCGCCAACAGACACACGCACACATCCTCGTGCTACACACGCACGCACACACACACCTATGCCAAGGCACCGGCCGCTCCAGACACGCCCGACGCGCGCCCATACACGCGCCTGGCATGCCCAACGCGGACGCCGTGGCTTATTCACCCAACACTCACCCCCTAAGCCGCGCTCAGAGCAGGCCGGTATACTCGACGCCGCCTTCCGCCAACAGGGCTCGCTCCAACATCGGCTTCTTCTGCCACTGCGGGTAGTCTCGCTTGAAGTGCCCACGATCGCCACACTTGTAGCACCGTCCCCGCCGATTGCCATCGAAGCCCGAGGCCTCGCTGTGTGCGTCGTCGTCGTCCCGCGCTCCACCTTGACGCCGCTCCCATGCCCTCCACTGCGCGGCCATGTACAACAGCTCACCGTCAGCCCACTCGCCGCTCGCCTGTCCATGCCGACGCAGCCGCTCATCGAACGCCTTCAGGCGCCCGAGCGCGTCCTCGAAGAGCGGCGTCGAGAGGTCGCAAAACTGCTCCAACCCGGCGACCGCCGCGTACAAGCGATCCGGGACGCAATCCAGCAGCTTATTCACCATCTCCGTGTTCTCTTGCTCTGATCCCAGCCCGGCGTAGCTCGCCGCCATGCTGCTGATTTTGCCAGCGAAGTCATCTAGCGTCTCGCCGCTCCCCATCCGCAGCAGCTCGAAGTCACTCTACAGCGTTACCAGCCACACCGCCCTGACGCGATCAGCCCCGATGAAGCGTGCCTTGAGGCTCTCCCAGAACTCCGCCGCCGTCTTCTTCGACGCCACCTGAAGGAGCAGATTTTCCGCGAGCGCGCCGAGTAGGTACGCCCTCGCCGGCTTGTCCTTCTTGGCGATCACGGCCGCCGCCGCATCCTCCGGCACGACCACCGCCTCCCACAGCACTGCCGCGTCGAGGTTCGCCTCGACCTTGATGGCCCACGCCGTGTAGTTGTCACCGGTGAGCTGCGGAGGCACCTGCCTTAGCGATCCGCCCGCACCGCCGCCGTAGGGGACGATCGACATCGCCGGTGCGCCATGGCCTTCACGTGGCTCTGATGCCAATTGTTGGAACCGACTAGCCCTAGATCTAGCCCTCTCCTCCCTCGCACTGATGTCTCTCTCTCCGGCCATGGCACGAACCAGCGACGACAAGGTGAAAGGATGAAGAATAGGCACATAGTGGACATGGGTGGTTTTTTCTCAGGCGCTCGAACGCCACTTCCACGAGCACGAACTCGTCACCCCTGTCCGCTACAACACACAGGCGGGAGGGTTTTATACCCACGTCCATCGGCGCTCTACACCGCGCCCCCGATGCAACCCCTCGATGCACTCCCCACGTCCTCGCGCTCCCGGCCTGCACTCCCGCCACGCACGCATGCGATCTGCACGACCAGGTCCAGCGCCCGACATGGTCTACACCCGCGCCCATTGCGTCGACAGACACACGCACACATCCTCGTGATGCACACACACGCACACACACACCTACGCCACAGGACCGGCCGTGCCCGACACACCTGACGCGCGCCCATACATGCGCCTGGCGTACCCAACGCAGACGTCGCGGCTTATTCACCCAACAACTTAAATGCACCGCCGGGGATCGTCAATCATGGAAATCGCTCTGGGACACCAAGAACGGTGGGTAGTAGTCCACGAAACAGACCAGAATTGGCCAAAATTATGAGTGTTGATGACTGACACGTAAACGCACCCTGGGGTTCGTCAATTGTGGAAATCACTTCAGGACCCCAAAACTGAGTAATAGTCCAAGAAACGCGCCAGAATCGGCCCAAACTACGAGTGTTGACGACCGATGCGTAGGCACACCTTGGGATTCGACAACCATGGAAATCGCTTTGGGACCTCGAAACGGTAAGTAATAGTCCACGAAACGGGTCAGAATCGACAAAAATCGTGATTGTTGATGACCGACACGTAAACGCACCCCGGGGTTCGCCAATCATGGAAATCACTTCAAGACCCCAAAATAGTGAGTAATAATCCATGAAACGGGTGACAATCGGCCAAGATGCGAGTGTTGATGACAAACACGTAATCGCACCTCGGGGTTCAAAAATTATGGAAATCGCTTCGGGACCCCAAATCAGTGAGTAATAGTCCACGAAACGGGTCAGAATTGGCCAAAACTGTGAGTGTTGACGACGGACATGTAAACACACCCCAGGGATTGTTAATCATGGAAATCGCTTTAGGACCGCAAAATTGTGAGCAATTGTGCACGAAACGGACCAGAATCGGCCAAAACTGTGATTGTTGATGACCGACACGTAAGCGCACCTTTGGGTTCAACAACCATGGAAATCGCTTTGGCACCCCAATACAGTGAGTAATAGTCCACGAAACGGGCCAGAATCGACAAAAACCATGAGTGTTGATGACCAACACGTAAACGCACCCTGGGGTTCGTCAATCATGGAAATCACTTCGGGACACAAAAAACAGTGAGTAATAGTCCACAAAACGGGCCAGAATTGGCCAAAACTGCAAGTGTTGATGACCGACACGTAAGCGCACCTTGCGGGTTCAACAACTATGAAAATCGCTTCTGGACCCCAAAACATTGAGTAATAGTCCACGAAACGGGTCCGAATTGGCCAAAACTGTGAGAGTTGACGACGGACATGTAAACACACCTCGGGGATCGTCAATCGTGGAAATCGCTTTTGGACACCAAAACGGTGAGTAATTGTGCACGAAACGGACCAGAATCGGCCAAAACTGTGATTATTAATGACCGACATGTAAGCGCACCTTGGGAGTTCAAAAGCTATGGAAATCGCTTCGGGACCCCAAAACAGTGAGTAATAGTCCATGAAACGGGTCAGAATTGGCCAAAACTGTGAGTGTTGACGACGGACATGTAAACGCACCCCGGGGATTGTCAATCGTGGAAATCGCTTTAGGACCACAAAACGGTGAGTAATTGTGCACGAAACGGACCAGAATCGAACAAAACTGCGATTGTTGATGACCGACACGTAAGCGCACCTTTGGGTTCAAAAACCATGGAAATTGCTTTGGGACCCCAAGACAGTTCGGAATAGTCCACAAAACGGGACAAAATCAACAAAAACCGCGAGTGTTGATGACCAACACGTAAACTCGCCTTGGGGTTCATCAATCGTGGAAATCACTCCGGGATCCAAAAACAATGAGTAATAGTCCACGAAACTGGCCATAATCGACCAAAACTGCGGGTGTTGATGACCGACACGTAGGCGCCCCTTACGGGTTCAGCAACTATGGAAATCGCTTCGGGACCCCAAAACAGTGAGTACTAGTCCATGAAACGGGTCAGAATCGACAAAAACCGCGAGTGTTGATGACCGACACATAAACGCACCCCGGGGTTCATCAATCGTGGAAATCACTCCGGGACTCCAAAACGGTGAGTAATAGTACACGAAACGGGCCAGAATCAGCCAAGACTACGAGTGTTGATGACCGACACGTAAGCGCAACTTGGGGTTCAAACACTATGGAAAAAGCTTTGGGACCCCAAAACGGTGAGTAATAATCCACGAAACGGCTTAGGATTGGCAAAACCACGTGTCTTGACGATGGACACTTATGTTGGAACCGACTAGCACTAGCTCTAGCCCTCTCCTCCCTCGCATGGATCTCTCTCTCTCCGGTCGTGGCACGAACCAACGACGACGAGGTGGAAGGAGAAGAATAGGCACACCATGGACACGGGATGTTTTTTCTCAGACGCTCCAACGTCACTTCCATGAGCACGAACTCGTCACCCCTGTCCGCTACAACACACGGGCGGGAGGGTTTTATACCTGTGTCCATCGACGCTCTACACCGGGACCCCGACGCACCCCCCCCCCTCTGCGAACTCCCCACATCCTCGCACTCCCGGCCCACGCTCCCGCCACGCACGCACGCGATCCGCGCGGCCAGGTCCAACGCCCGATGTGGTCTACACCCGCGCCTGTTGCGCCAACAAACACACGCACACATCCTCGTGTTGCACACGCACGCACACACACACCTACGCCACGGCACCGGCCGCTGCCGACAGACCCAACACACGCCCATACACGCGCCTGGCGTGCCCAATGCGGACGCCGCGGCTTATTCACCCAACACTCACCCCCCTAAGCCGCGCTTAGAGCAGGCCGGCATCCTCGACATCGCCTACCGCAAACAGGGCTCGCTCCAGGATCGGCTTCTTCTGCCTCTACGTGTAGTCTCACTTGAAGTGCCCACGATCGCCGCACTTGTAGCACCATCCCCGCCGATTGCCACCAAAGCCCGAGGACTCGCTGCATGTGTCGTCGTCGTCCCGCGCTCCGCCTTGACGCCGCTCACGTGCCCGCCACTGCGCCGCCGTGTACAACAGCTCACCATCAGCCCACTCGCCACTCACCTGTCCACGCCGATGCAGCCACTCGTCGAACGCCTTCTGGCGCCCGAGCGCGTCCTCGAAGAGCAGCATCGAGAGGATGCAAAACTGCTCCATCCTGGCGACCACCGCGTACAAGCGATCCGGGACGTAGTCCAGCAGCTTCTTCACCATCTTCGTGTTTTCCAACTCCGATCCCAGCCCGGCGAAGGTTGCCGCCATGCTGCTAATTTTGCCAGCAAAGTCATCCAGCGTCTCGCCGCTCCCCATCCATAGCAGCTCGAAGTCACTCTGCAGTGTTGCCAGCCGCACCGCCCTGATGCGATCAGCCCCAATGAAGCGCGCCTTGAGGCTGGCCTAGAACTCCACCGCCGTCTTCTTCGACGCCACCTACAGGAGCAGGTTTTATGCGAGCGCGCCGAGCAGGTACGCCCTTGCCAGCTTGTCCCTCTTTGCGATCACGGCCACCGCCGCGTCCTCCAGCATGACCAACGCCTCCCACAGCCACGCTGCTTCGACGTTCGCCTCGACCATGATGCGCCATGCCGTGTAGTTGTCGCCGGTGAGCTACGGCGCCGCCTGCGGCAGCGATCTGCCCGCACTGCCCCCATAGGGACGATCGACATCGCCGGTGCGCCCTAGCCTTCACGTGGCTCTGATGCCAATTGTTTGAACCAACTAGCCCTAGCTCTAGCCCTCTCCTCCCTCGCACTGATGTCTCTCTCTCCGGCCGTGGCACGAACCAGCGACGACGAGGTGAAAGGATGAAGAAGAGGCACACAGTGGACACGGGAGGTTTTTGCTCAAGCGCTCGAACGCCACTTCCATGAGCACGAACTCGTCACTCCTATCCGCTACAACACATGGCTGGGAGGGTTTTATACCCACGTCCATCGGCGCTCTACACGCGCGCCCCCGAGGCAACGCCTCCTCGCACTCTCCACGTCCTCGCGCTTCAAGCCCGCGCTCCCGCCGCGCACCCACGCGATCTGTGCGACCAGGTCCAGCGCCCGACGTGGTCTACACCCGCGCCCATTGCGCCGACAGACACACGCACACATCCTCGTGCTGCACACGCAAGCACACACACACCTACGCCATGGGACCGGCCACGCCCGACACACCCGAACCGCGCCCATACATGCGCCTGGCGTGCCCAACACAGACGCTGTGGCTTATTCACCCAACAACTTAAACGCATCCCCGGGGATCGTCAATCATGGAAATCGCTCTGGGACACCAAAAACGGTGGGTGGTAGTCCACGAAACGGACCAGAATTGGCCAAAATTGTGAGTGTTGATGACCGACATGTAAACGCACCCTGGGGTTCGTCAATCATGGAAATCACTTCGGGACCCCAAAATTGAGTAATAGTCCAAGAAACGCGCCAGAATCGGCCCAAACTATGAGTCTTGACGACCAATGCGTAGGCACACCTTGGGATTCGGCAACCATGGAAATCGCTTTGGGACCTCAAAACGGTTAGTAATAGTCCACCAAACGGGTCAGAATCGACAAAAACCGCGATTTATGATGACCGACAGGTAAACGCACCCCGGGGTTTGCCAATCATGGAAATCACTCCGGGACCCCAAAATAGTGAGTAATAATCCATGAAACGGGTGACAATCGGCCAAGATGCGAGTGTTGATGACCGACACGTAATCGCACGTTGGGGTTCAAAAATTATGGAAATCGCTTCGGGACCCCAAATCAGTGAGTAATAGTCCACAAAACGGGTCAGAATTGGCCAAAACTATGAGTATTGACGACGGACATGTAAACACACCCCGGGGATTGTCAATCGTGGAAATCGCTTTAGGACCACAAAATTGTGAGCAATTGTGCACGAAACGGACCAGAGTCGGCCAAAACTGCGATTGTTGATGACCGACACGTAACCGCACCTTTGGGTTCAACAACCATGGAAATTGCTTTGGGACCCCAAAACAGTGAGTAATAGTCCACGAAATGGTCCAGAATCGACAAAAAACAGTGAGTGTTCATGACCGACACGTAAACGCACCCTGGAGTTCGTCAATCATGGAAATCACTTCGGGACACAAAAAACAGTGAGTAATAGTCCACGAAACAGGTCAGAATCGGCCAAATCTGCGAGTGTTGACGACCGACACGTAAGCGCACCTTGCGGGTTCAACTACTATGGAAATCGCTTCTGGACCCCAAAAACGTGAGTAATAGTCCACGAAACGGGTCCGAATTGGCCAAAACTGTGAGTGTTGACGACGGACATGTAAACGCACCCTGGGGATCGTCAATCGTGGAAATCGCTTTAGGACCCCAAAACGGTGAGTAATTGTGCACCAAACGGACCAGAATCGGCCAAAACTGCGATTATTGATGACCGACACGTAAGCGCACCTTGGGGGTTCAAAAACTATGGAAATCGCTTCGGGACCCCAAAACAGTGAGTAATAGTCCATGAAACGGGTCAGAATTGGCCAAAACTATGAGTGTTGATGACGGACATGTAAATGCACCCCGGGGATTGTCAATCGTGGAAATCGTTGTAGGACCACAAAACGGTGAGTAATTGTGCAGGAAACGGACCAGAATCGGACAAAACTGCGATTGTTGATGACCGACACGTAAGCGCACCTTTGGGTTCAACAACCATGGAAATTGCTTTGGGACCCCAAAACAGTGAGTAATAGTCCACGAAACAGAACAAAATCAACAAAAATCGCGAGTGTTGATGACCAACACGTAAACGCGCCCTGGGGTTCGTCAATCATCGAAATCACTCCGGGACCCAAAAACAATGAGTAATAGTCCACGAAACGGGCCAGAATCGACTAAAACTGTGGGTGTTGATGACTGACACATAGGCGCCACTTGCGGGTTCAACAACTATTGAAATCGCTTCGGCACCCCAAAACAGTGAGTACTAGTCCATGAAACGGGTCAGAATCGACAAAAACCGCGAGTGTTGATGACCAACACAGAAACGCACCCCGTGGTTCGGCAATCGTGGAAATCACTCCGGGACTCCAAAATGGTGAGTAATAGTACACGAAATGGGCTAGAATCGGCCAAGACTACGAGTGTCGATGACCGACACGTAAGCACACCTTGGGGTTCAAACACTATGGAAATAGCTTCGGGACCACAAAACGGTGAGTAATAATCCACGAAACGGCTTAGAATTGGCAAAACCACGTGTGTTGACGACGGACACATATGTTGGAACCGACAAGCCCTAGCTCTAGCACTCTCCTCCCTCGCACGGATCTCTCTCTCTCTCCGGTCGTGGCACGAACCAACGACGACGAGGTGGAAGGAGGAGGAAGAGGCACACCATGGACACGGGAGGTTTTTTCTTAGGCGCTCGAACGTCACTTCCACGAGCACGAACTCGTCACCCCTGTCCGCTACAACACACGGGCGGGAGGGTTTT
>NC_041388.1:511611530-511614056 GCF_002162155.2 Triticum dicoccoides
ACGCACGCACGCGATCTGCGCGACCAGGTCCAGCACCCGACGTGGTCTACACCCGCGCCTGTTGCGCCAACAGACACATGAACACATCCTCGTGCTGCACACACACACACCTACACCACGGCACCGGCCGCTCCCGATAGACCCGACGCGCGCCCATACACGCGCCTGGTGTGCCCAACACGGACGCCGCTGCTTATTCACCCAACACTCACCCCCCCTAAGTCGCGCTCAGAGCAGGCCGGCATCCTCGACATCGCCTTCCACAAAAAGGGCTCGCTCCGGGATCGGCTTCTTCTGCCTCTGTGGGTAGTCTCACTTGAAGTGCCCACGATCGCCACACTTGTAGCACAGTCCCCGCCGATTGCCACCGAAGCCCGAGGCCTCGCTGCGTGCGTCGTCGTCGTCCCGTGCTCCGCCTTGACGCCGCTCCCGTGCCCGCCACTACGCCGCCGTGTACAACAGCTCACTGTCAGCCCACCCGCCGCTCGCCTGTCCTCGCCGACGCAGCCGCTCGTCGAACGCCTTCAGGCGCCCGAACGCGTCCTTGAAGAGCAGCGTCGAGAGGATGCAAAACTGCTCCATCCCGGCAACCGCCACGTACAAGCGATCCGGGAGGTAGTCCAACAGCTTCTTCACCATCGCCACGTTTTCTAGCTCCGATCCTAGCCCGGCGTAGGTTGCCGCCATGCTGCTGATTTTGCCAGCAAAGTCATCCAGCGTCTCGCCGCTCCCCATCCGTAGCAGCTCGAAGTCACTCTGCAGCGTTGCCAGCCGCACCACCCTGACGCGATCAGCCCCGACGAAGCGCGCCTTGAGGCTGGCCCAGAACTCCGCCGCCGTCTTCTTCGACGCCACCTGCTGGAGCAGGTTTTCCGCAAGCGCGCCGAGAAGGTACGCCCTTGCCGGCTTGTCCTTCTTGGCGATCACGACCGCCGCCGCGTCCTCCAGCATGACCAACGCCTCCCACAACCACACCGCATCGAGGTTCGCCTCGACCTAGATAGCCAATGCCGTGTAGTTGTCGCCGGTGAGCTGCGGAGCCGCCTGCAGCAGCGATCCGCCCGCACCGCCGCCGTAGGGGACGATCGACATCGCTGGTGCGCCCTGGCCTTCACGTGGCTCCGATGCCAATTGTTGGAACCGACTAGCCCTAGATCTAGCCCTCTCCTCCCTCGCACTGATGTCTCTCTCTCCAGCCGTGGCACGAACCAGCGACGACGAGGTGAAAGGATGAAGAATAGGCACACAGTGGACACGGGTGGTTTTTTCTCAGGCGCTCGAACGCCACTTCCACGAGCACGAACTCGTCACCCCTGTCCGCTACAACATATGGGCGGGATGGTTTTATACCCACGTCCATCGGTGCTCTACACCGCGCCCCCGACGCAACGCCTCCACGCACTCTCCACGTCCTCGCGCTCCAGGCCCGCGCTCCCGCCGCGCACCCACGCGATCTGTGCGACCAGGTCCAGCGCCCGACGTGGTCTACACCCGCGCCCATTGCGCCGACAGACACACGCACACATCCTCGTGATGCACACGTACGCACACAAACACCTATGCAATAGGACTGGCCACGCCCCACACACCCGACGCGCGCCCACACATGCGCCTGGCGTGCCCAACACAGACGATGCGGCTTATTCACCCAACAACTTAAACGCACCCTCGGGGATCATCAATCGTGGAAATCGCTCTAGGACACCAAAAACGGAGGGTAGTAGTCCACGAAACGGACCAGAATTGGCCAAAATTGTGAGTGTTGATGACCGACACGTAAACGCACCCAGGGGTTCGTCAATCATGGAAATCACTTCGGGACCCCAAAACTGAGTAATAGTCCAAGAAACGGGCCAGAACCGGCCCAAACTACGAGTCTTGACGACCAATGCGTAGGCACACCTTGGGATTCGACAACCATGGAAATCGCTTTGGGATCCCGAAACAGTAAGTAATAGTCCACGAAACGGGTCAGAATCGACAAAAACCGCGACTATTGATGACCAACACGTAATAGCACCCCGGGGTTCGCCGATCGTGGAAATCACTCCGGGACTCCAAAATAGTGAGTAATGATCCATGAAATGGGCGAGAATCGACCAAGATGCGACTGTTAATGACCGACATGTAAGCGCCCCTTGGGGGTTTCAAAAGCTATAGAAATCGATTCGGGACCCCAAAACAGTGAGTAATAGTCCACGAAACGGGTCAGAATTGGCCAAAACTGTGAGTGTTGACGACGGACATGTAAACGCACCCTGGGGATTGTCAATCATGGAAATCGCTTTAGGACCACAAAACGGTGAGTAATTATGCACAAAATGGACCAGAATCGGCCAAAACTGCGATTATTGATGACCAACACGTAAGCGCACCTTTGGGTTCAACAACCATGGAAATCGCTTTGGGACCCCAAAACAGTGAGTAATAGTCCATGAAATGGGCCAGAATCGACAAAAACCGCGAGTGTTGATGACCGACACGTAAACGCACCCCGGGGTTCGTCAATCGTGGAAATCACTCTCG
>NC_041388.1:511615700-511618773 GCF_002162155.2 Triticum dicoccoides
GCCCATACACGCGCCTGGTGTGCCCAACGCGGATGCCGCTGCTTATTCACCCAACACTCACCCCCCTAAGCCGCGCTCAGAGCAGGCCGGCATCCTCGACATCGCCTTCCACAAACAGGGCTCGATCCGAGATCGGCTTCTTCTGCCTCTGCGGGTAGTCTCACTTGAAGTGCCCACGATCGCCGCACTTGTAGCACCGTCCCCGCCGATTGCCACCGAAGCCCGAGGCCTCGCGACGTGCGTCATCATCGTCCCATGCTCTGCCATGACGCCGCTCCCGTGCCCGCCACTGCGCCGCTGTGTACAACAGCTCACAGTCAGCCCACTCGCCGCTCGCCTGTCCACGTCGACGCAGCCGCACGTCGAACGCCTTCAGGTGCCCGAGCACGTCCTCGAAGAGCAGCGTCGAGAGGATGCAAAACTGCTCCATCCCGGCAACGCCGCGTACAAGTGATCCGGGACGTAGTCCAGCAGCTTCTTCACCATCGCCGCGTTTTCCAGCTCCGATCCTAGCCCGGCGTAGGTTGCCGCCATGCTGCTGATTTTGCCAGCGAAGTCATCTAGTGTCTCGCCGCTCCCCATCCGTAGCAGCTCGAAGTCACTCTGCAGCGTTGCCAGCCGCACCGCCCTGACGTGATCAGCCCTGACGAAGCGCGCCTTGAGGCTGGCCCAGAACTCCGCCGCCGTCTTCTTCAACGCCACCTGCAGGAGCAGGTTTTCCGCGAGTACGCCCTTGCCGGCTTGTCCTTCTTGGCGATCATGGCCGCCGCCGCGTCCTCCAGCACGACCAACGCCTCCCACAACCACACCGCGTCGAGGTTCGCCTCGACCTTGATGGCCCATGCCGTGTAGTTGTCGCCAGTGAGCTACGGAGCCGCCCGCGGCAGGGATCCGCCCGCACCGCCGTCGTAGGGGACGATCGACATCGCCGGTGTGCCCTGGCCTTCACGTGGCTATGATGCCAATTGTTGGAACCGACTAGCCCTAGATCTAGCCCTCTCCTCCCTCACACTGATGTCTCTCTCTCCGGCCGTGGCACGAACAAGCGACGATGAGGTGAAAGGATGAAGAATAGGCACACAGTGGACATGGGAGGTTTTTTCTCGGGCGCTCGAACGCCACTTCCACGAGCACGAACTCGTCACCCCTGTCCGCTACAACACATGGGCGGGAGGGTTTTATACCCGCGTCCATCGGCGCTCTACACCGCGCCCCCGACGCAACGCCTCCACGCACTCTCCACGTCCTCGCGCTCCAGGCCCGCGCTCCCACCGCGCACACACGCGATCTGTGCGACCAGGTCCAGCGCCCGACGTGCTCTACACCCGCGCCCATTGCGCCGACAGACACACGCACACATCCTCATGCTGCACACGCACGCGCACAAACACCTATGCAACGGGACCGGCCGCGCCCCACACACCCGACGCGCGCCCAAACATGCGCCTAGCGTGCCCAACACAGACGCTGCGGCTTATTCACCCAAGAACTTAAACGCACCCTCGGGGATCGTCAATCATGGAAATCGCTCTGGGACCCCAAAAACGGAGGGTAGTAGTCCACGAAACGGACCAGAATTGGCCAAAACTGTGAGTGTTGATGACCGACACGTAAACGCACCCTGGGGTTCGTCAATCATGGAAATCACTTCGGGATCCCAAAACTGAGTAATAGTCCAAGAAACGGGCCAGAAACGGCCCAAACTACGAGTCTTGACGACCAATGCGTAGGCACACCTTGGGATTCGACAACCATGGAAATCGCTTTGGGATCCTGAAACAGTAAGTAGTAGTCCACGAAACGGGTCAGAATCGACAAAAACCGCGACTATTGATGAGCAACACGTAATAGCACCCCGGGGTTCGCCGATCGTGGAAATTACTCCGGGACTCCAAAATAGTGAGTAATGATCCATGAAACGGGCGAGAATCAGCCAAGGTGCCACTGTTAATGACCGACATGTAAGCGCCCCTTGGGGGTTTCAAAAACTATAGAAATCACTTTGGGACCCCAAAACAGTGAGTAATAGTCAACGAAACGGGTCAGAATTGGCCAAAACTGTGAGTGTTGACGACGGACATGTAAACGCACCCTGGGGATTGTCAATCGTGGAAATCGCTTTAGGACCACAAAATGGTGAGTAATTGTGCACGAAACGGACCAGAATCGGCCAAAACTGCGATTGTTGATGACCAACACGTAAGCGCACCTTTGGGTTCAACAACCATGGAAGTCGCTTTGGGACCCCAAAACAGTGAGTAATAGTCCATGAAATGGGCCAGAATCGACAAAAACTGCGATTGTTGATGACCGACACGTAAACGCACCCCGGGGTTCATCAATCGTGGAAATCACTCTAGGACCCAAAAACAGTGAGTAATAGTCCACGAAACGGGCCAGAATCGGCCAAAACTGCGAGTGTTGATGACCGACATGTAAGTGCCTCTTGCGGGTTCAACAATAATGGAAATCACTTCGGGACCCCAGGAGTAATAGTCCACGAAACGGGTCAGAATTGGCCAAAACTCTGAGTATTGACGACAGACATGTCAACGCACCCCGAGGATCGCCAATCGTGGAAATCTCTTTAGGACCCCAAAATGGTGAGTAATTGTGCACGAAATGGTCCAGAATCGGCCAAAACTGCGATTATTGATGACCGACACGTAAGCGCACCTTGGGGTTCAACAACCATGGAAATTGCTTTGGGACCCCAAAACAGTGAGTAATAGTCCAGGAAACGGGACAAAATCAACAAAAACCGCGAGTGTTGATGACCAACACGTAAATGCACCCCGGGGTTTGTCAATCGTGGAAATCACTCCGGGACCCAAAAACAACGAGTAATAGTCCACAAAACGGGGAGTTGATGACCGACACGTAAGCGCACCTTTGGGTTCAACAACCATGGAAACCGCTTTAGGACCACAAAACGGTGAGTAATTGTCCACGAAACGGACCAGCATCAGCCAAAACTGCGATTGTTGATGACCGACACGTAAAAGCACCTTTGGGTTGAACAACCATGGAAATTGCTTTGGGACCCCAAAACAGTGAGTAATAGTCCACGAAA
>NC_041388.1:511618783-511643299 GCF_002162155.2 Triticum dicoccoides
AAATAACATGTGATCTTCCACGTACAAGATGAATCATTCGAAGGAGCTGCTGTAAAAATCAAACAGGATCTCAGGGGTGTTCGTAAGCTTTTTAAAGAAGTGGATGATATCCAGGGTGCTCATAGTTTGGATACGCAAATGCATTCCAAATCCTCCACAAGCCTTGAAGCTTTTCAGGTGATGCACATTTTACCTATAACGGAGCAAGAATCTGCTAAAGGCTAACACGCGTTTTATTTCGTATGACAAAATTCGTCCAATAGATGGAGTAAGCACCACTCTGTGAAGGCTACGAGATCGCGAGAGCCTGACGAACCCCGTGCATTCACGGATGATGACAGCCATGATGAATCATTTCGAAAGCAGCAAGAAGTAAGTGTGGTTGAATCGACTCCACCAAATCATGGGGGCGAAAAGAAAAGGGTGGTATTGCAATTATTTAAGAATGACGAGTATGTTTCATAGGATACTGAGAAAAAAAAAGGAAAAAACAAGACTCCATCAGAGTCAACAAATGATTCCGAGGACATGAACAATAAAAAGAGGAAAATCGGCTCTACCAACTTAAAAAAGAGGCCAGAATTTCATTTATGTAAGAGGGGCCAACTGTTGGGGAACGTAGTAATTTCAAAAATAATCCTACGTACACGCAAGATCATGGTGATGCATAGCAACGAGAGGGGAGAGTGTTGTCCACGTACCCACATAGACCGAAAGCGGAAACGTTATGACAACGTGGTTGATGTAGTCGTACGTCTTCACGATCAACCGATCCTAGTATCGAACATACGGCACCTCCACTATCTGCACACGTTCAGCTTGGTGACGTCCCACAGACTCACGATCTAGTAGAGCTTCGAGGGAGAGTTTCGTCAGCACGACGGTGTGATGACGGTGTTGATGAAGCTACCGACGCAGGGCTTCGCCTAAGCACCGCTACGATATGACCGAGGTGGATTATGGTGGAGGGGGGCATCGCACACGGCTAAAAGATCAATGATCAACTTGTGTGTCTATGGGGTGGCCCCCTCCCCCATATATAAAGGAGTGGAGGAGGGGGAGGGGCCGGCCCTCCTAGGCGCGCCCCAACGGGAGTCCTACTTCCACCGGAGGTAGGACTCCAACCCTTCCAAGAGTAGGAGTAGGAGAGAGGGAAGGAGGAGAGAGGGGGAAGGAAAGGGGGGTGCCGCCCCCCTCCTTGCCCAATTCAGACTAGAGGGGGAGGGGGGGCGCAGCCTACCCTGGCCGCCCCTCCTCTTCTCCACTAAGGCCCAATAGGCCAATTACACTCCCCGGGGGGTTTCGGTAACCCCGCGGTACTCCGGTATTTGTCCGAACTTGCCCGGAACCCTTCCCAAGTCCAAACGCAGTCATCCAATATATCGACCTTTATGTCTCGACTATTTATAGACTCCTCGTCATGTCCGTGATCATATCGGGACTCCGAACTTCCTTCGGTACATCAAAACAAATAAACTCATAATATCGATCGTCACCGAACGTTAAGTGTGCGGACCCTATGGGTTCGAGAACTATGTAGACATGACCGAGACACATCTCCGTTCAATAACCAATAGCGGAACCTAGATGCTCATATTGGCTCCTACATATTCTATGAAGATCTTTATCGATCAAACCGCATAACAACATGCGTTGTTCCCTTTGTCATCAGTATGTTTCTTGCCCAAGATTCAATCGTAGGTATCTCAATACCTAGCTCAATCTCGTTACCGGAAAGTCTCTTTGCTTGTTCTGTAATGCATCATCCCGCAACTAACTCATTAGTCACATTGCTTGCAAGGCTTATAGTGATGTGCATTACCGAGAGGGCCCAGAGATACCTCTCCGACAATCAGAGTGAAAAATCCTAATCTCGATCTATGCCAACTCAACAAGTACCATCGGAGACACCTGTAGAGCACCTTTATAATCACCCAGTTACGTTGTGATGTTTGGTACCACACAAAGTGTTCCTCCGGTAATCGGGGGTTGCATAATCTCATAGTCATAGGAACATGTATAAGTCATGAAGAAAGCAATAGCAGTAAACTAAAACGATCAAGTGCTAAGCTAACGGAATGGGTCAAGTCAATCACATCTTCTCCTAATGATGTGATCCCGTTTATCAAATGACAACTCATGTCTATGGTTAGGAAACTTCAACCATCTTTGATCAACGATCTAGTCAAGTAGAGGCATACTAGTGACACTCTATTTGTCTATGTATTCACACATGTATTATGTTTCCAGTTAATACAATTCTAGCATGAATAATAGACATTTATCATGAAATAAGGAAATAAATAATAACTTTATTATTGCCTCTAGGGCATATTTACTTCAGTCTCCCACTTGCACTATAGTCAATAATCTAGATTACACAGTGATGATTCTAACACCCATGGAGTCTTGGTGCTGATCATGTTTTGCTCGTGAGAGAGGCTAAGTCAATGGGTCTGCAACATTCAGATCCATATATATCTTGCAAATCTCTATGTCTCCCACCTGGACTTGATCACAGATGGAATTGAAGCGTCTCTTGATGTGTTTGGTTCTCTTGTGCAATCTGGATTCCTTTGCCAAGGCAATTGCACCAGTATTGTCACAAAAGATTTTCATTGGACCCGATGCACTAGGTATGCCACCTAGATCGGATATGAAATCCTTCATCCAGACTCCTTCATTTGCTGCTTCCAAAGCAGCTATGTAATCCGCTTCACACATAGATCCCGGCATGACGCTTTGTTTAGAACTGCACTGACTGACAGCTCCACCGTTCAATATAAGCACGTATCTGGTTTGCAATTTAGAACCGTCTGGATCAGTGTCAAAGCTTGCACTGACGTAACCATTTATGACGAGCTCTTTGTCACCTTCATAAACGAGAAACATATCCTTAGTCCTTTTCAGGTATTTTAGGATGTTCTTGACCGCTGTCCAATGATCCACTCCTGGATTACTTTGGTACCTCCCTGCTAACCTAATAGCAAGGCACACATCAGGTCTGGTACACGGCATTGCATACATGATAGAGCCTATGGCAGAAGCATAGGGAACATTTTTCATTTTCTCTCTATCTTCTGCAGTGGTCAGGCATTGAGTCTGACTCAACTTCACACCTTGTAACACAGGCAAGAACCCTTTCTTTGCTTGATCCATTTTGAACTTTTTCAAAACTTTATCAAGGTATGTGCTTTGTGAAAGTCCAATTAAGCGCCTTGACCTATCTCTATAGATCTTGATGCCCAATATATAAGCAGCTTCACCGAGGTCTTTCATTGAAAAACTCTTATTCAAGTATCCTTTTATGCTATCCAGAAATTCCATATCATTTCCAATCAACAACATGTCATCTTCATATAGTATTAGAAATGCTACAGAGCTCCCACTCACTTTCTTATAAATACAGGCTTCTCCAAAAGTTTGTATAAAACCATATGCTTTGATCAAACTATCAAAATGTTTATTCCAACTCCGAGAGGCTTGTACCAATCCATAAATGGATCGCTGGATCTTGCACACTTTGTTAGGACATTTTGGATCGACAAAACCTTCTGGTTGCATCATATACAACTCTTCTTCTATCAATCCATTCAGGAATGCAGTTTTGACATCCATTTGCCAAATTTCATAATCATAAAATGCGGCAATTGCTAACATGATTCGGACAGACTTAAGCATCGCTACGGGTGAGAAAGTCTCATCTTAGTCAACCCCTTGAACTTGTCGAAAACCTTTCGCAACAAGTCGAGCTTTCTAGACAGTAACATTACCGTCAGCGTCAGTCTTCTTCTTGAAGATCCATTTATTCTCGATGGCTTGCCAATCATCGGGCAAGTCAACCAAAGTCCACACTTTGTTCTCGTACATGGATCCCATCTCAGATTTCATGGCTCAAGCCATTTTGCGGAATCTGGGCTCATTATCGCTTCCTCATAGTTCGTAGGTTCGCCATGGTCAAGTAACATGACCTCCAGAATAGGATTACTATACCACTCTTGTGCAGATCTTACTCTGGTTGACCTACGAGGTTCAGTAGTAACTTGATCTGAAGTTTCTAGATCACTATCATTATCTTCCTCACTAATTGGTGTAGGTGTCACAGGACCCGGTTTCTGTGATGAACTACTTTCCAAAAAGGGAGCAGGTACAATTACCTCATCAAGTTCTACTTTCCTCCAACTCACTTCTTTCGAGAGAAACTCCTTCTCTAGAAAGGATCCATTCTTTGCAACAAATGTCTTGCCTTTGGATCTATGATAGAAGGTGTACCCAACAGTCTCCTTTGGGTATCCTATGAAGACACATTTCTCCGATTTGGGTTCGATCTTATCAGGTTGAAGCTTTTTCACATAAGCATCGCAGCCCCAAACTTTCAGAAACGACAACTTTGGTTTCTTACCAAACCACAGTTCATAAGGCGTCGTCTCAACGGATTTAGATGGTGCCCCATTTAACATGAATGCAGCCGTCTCTAAAGCATAACCCCAAAACAATAGCGGTAAATAAGTAAGATACATCATAGATCGCACCATATCTAATAAAGTGCGGTTACGACATTTGGACACACCATTATGTTGTGGAGTTCTGGGTGGCGTGAATTGCGAAACTATTCCGCATTGTTTCAAATGAAGACCAAACTCGTAACTCAAATATTCTCCTCTACGATCAGATCGTAGAAACTTTATTTTCTTATTACGATGATTTTCCACTTCACTCTGAAATTCTTTGAACTTTTAAAATGTTTCAGATTTATGTTTCATTAAGTTGATATACCCATATCTGCTTAAATCATCTACGAAGGTGAGAAAATAACGATACCCGCCACTAGCCTCAATATTCATCGGACCACATACATCAGTATGTATGATTTCCAACAAATCTGTTGCTCGCTCCATTGTTCCGAAGAACGGCGTTTTAGTCATCTTGCCTATGAGGCATGGTTCGCAAGTACCAAGTGATTCATAATCAAGTGATTCCAAAATTCCATTAGTATGGAGTTTCTTCATGCGCTTTACACCAATATGACCTAAACGGCAGTGCCACAAATAAGTTGCACTATCATTGTCAACTCTGCATCTTTTGGCTTCAACATTATGAATATGTGTATCACTATAATCGAGATTCAACAACAATAGACCACTCTTCAAGGGTGCATGACCATAAAAGATATTACTCATAAAAATAGAACAACCATTATTCTCATATTTAAATGAATAACCGTCTCGCATCAAACAAGATCCAGATATAATGTTCATGCTTAACGCTGGCACCAAATAACAATTATTCAGGTATAAAACTAATCCCGAAGGTAGATGTAGAGGTAGCGTGCCGACCGCGATCACATAGACTTTGGAACCATTTCCCACGCGCATCGTCACCTCGTCCTTAGCCAATCTTCGCTTAATCCATAGTCCCTATTTCGAGTTGCAAATGTTAGCAACAGAACCAGTATGAAATACCCAGGTGCTACTGCGAGCTTTAGTAAGGTACACATCAATAACATGTATATCACATATACCTTTGTTCACCTTGCCATCCTTCTTGCCTGCCAAATACTTGGGGCAGTTCCGCTTCCCGTGCCAGTCCCTTTGCAATAGAAGCACTCAGTCTCAGGCTTAGGTCCAGACTTGGGTTTCTTCTCTTGAGCAGCAACTTGTTTGCAGTTCTTCTTGAAGTTCCCCTTCTTCTTCCCTTTACCCCTTTTCTTGAAACTGGTGGTCTTGTTGACCATCAACACTTGATGCTCCTTCTTGATTTCTACCTCCGCAGCCTTTAGCATCGCGAAGAGCTCGGGAATTGTCTTTTCCATCCCTTGCATATTATAGTTCATCACGAAGCTCTTGTAGCTTGGTGGCAGTGATTGAAGAATTCTATCAATGACACTATCATCAGGAAGATTAACTCCCATTAAATCAAGTGATTATTATACCCAGACATTTTGAGTATATGTTCACTGACAGAACTATTCTCCTTCATCTTGCAGCTATAGAACTTATTGGAGACTTCATATCTATCAATTTGAGAATTTGCTTGAAATATTAACTTCAGCTCCTGAAACATCTCATACGCTCCATGATGTTCAAAACATCGTTGAAGTCCCGGTTCTAAGCCGTAAAGCATGGCGCACTGAATTATCGAGTAGTCATCAGCTTTGCTCTGCCAGACATTCACAACGTCCGGCATTGCTCCTGCAGCGGGTCTTGCACCTAGTGGTGCTTCCGGGACGTAATTCTTCTATGCAGCAATGAGGATAATCCTCAAGTTACGGATCCAGTCCGTGTAAGTGCTACCATCATCTTTCAACTTAGCTTTCTCAAGGAACACATTAAAATTCAACGGAACAACATCACGGGCCATCTATCTACAACAACATAGACAAGCAAAATACTATCAGGTACTAAGTTCATGATAAATTAAAGTTCAATTAATCAAATTACTTAAGAACTCCCACTTAGATAGACATCCCTCTAATCATCTAAGTGATCACGTGATCCAAATCAACTAAACCATGTCCGATCATCACGTGAAATGGAGTAGTTTTCAATGGTGAACATCACTATGTTGATCATATCTACTATATGATTCACGCTCGACCTTTCGGTCTCAGTGTTCCGAGGCCATATCTGCATATGCTAGGCTCGTCAAGTTTAACCCGAGTATTTCTGCGTGTGCAAAACTGGCCTGCACCCATTGTATGTGAACGTAAAGCTTATCACACCCGATCATCACGTGGTGTCTCTGCACGACGAACTTTGGCAACGGTGCATACTCAGGGAGAACACTTATACCTTGAAATTTAGTGAGAGATCATCTTATAATGCTACCGTCAATCAAAGCAAAATAAGATGTATAAAAGATAAACATCACATGCAATCAATATAAGTGATATGATATGGCCATCATCATCTTGTGCCTTTGATCTCCATCTCCAAAGCATCGTCCTGATAACCGTCGTCACCGACGCGCCACCTTGATCTCCATCGTAGCATCGTTGTCGTCTCGCCAACTATTGCTTCTACGACTATCGCTACTGCTTAGTGATAAAGTAAAGCAATTACATGGTGATTGCATTTCATACAATAAAGCGAGAACCGTATGGCTCCTGCCAGTTGCCGATAACTCTGTTACAAAACATGATCATCTCATACAATAAATATAGCATCATGTCTTGACCATATCACATCACAACATGCCCTGCAAAACAAGTTAGACGTCCTCTACTTTGTTGTCGCAAGTTTTACGTGGCTGCTACGGGCTAAGCAAGAACCGTTCTTAGCTACGCATCAAAACCACAATGATATTTCGTCAAGTTAGTGATGTTTTAACCTTCAACAAGGACCGGGCGTAGCCACACTCGATTCAACTGAAGTTGGAGAAACTGACACCCGCCAGCCACCTGTGTGCGAAGCACGTCGGTAGAACTAGTCTCGCTTAAGCGTACATGTAATGTCGGTCCGGGCCACTTCATCCAACAATACCGCCGAATCAAAGTATGACATGCTGGTAAGCAGTATGACTAGTATCGCCCACAACTCACTTGTGTTCTACTCGTGCATATAACATCTACGCATAAATCTGGCTCAGATGCCACTGTTGGGGAACGTAGTAATTTCAAAAAAATTCCTACGTACACGCAAGATCATGGTGATGCATTACAACGAGAGGGGAGAGTGTTGTCCACGTACCCTCATAGACTGAAAGCTGAAGCATTATGACAACGTGGTTGATGTAGTTGTACGTCTTCATGATCGACCGATCCTAGTATCGAACATACGGCACCTCCACGATCTGCATACGTTCAGCTCTGTGACGTCCCACAAACTCATGATCCAGTAGAGCTTCGAGGGAGAGTTCCGGCAGCACGATGGTGTGATGACGACGTTGATGAAGCTACCGACGCAGGGCTTCGTCTAAGCACCGCTACGATATGACCGAGGTGGATTATGGTGGAGGGGGGCATTGCACACGGCTAAAAGATCAATGACCAACTTGTGTGTCTATGGGGTGCCCCCTCCCCCATATATAAAGGAGTGGAGGAGGGGGAGGGCCCGACCCTCGTAGGAGCGCCCCAAGGGGAGTCCTACTCCCACCAGGAGTAGGACTCCAACCCTTCCAAGAGTAGGAGTAGGAGAGAGGGAAGGAGGAGAGAAGGGGAAGGAAAGGGGGGCACCGCCCCCTCCTTGTCCAATCATAAAACTAGTTATATTAATTTTCTTACTAAAAATTCATTAGTTCTATTAATCAACTAGTTCTTACTAAAAATAAACTAGTTCGCCTAAGCACCGCTACGATATGACCGAGGTGGATTATGGTGGAGGGGGACACCGCACACGGCTAAAAGATCAATGATCAACTTGTGTGTCTATGGGGTGCGCTCCTCCCCCGTATATAAAGGAGTGGAGGAGGGGGAGGGGCCGGCCCTCCTAGGCGCGCCCCAAGGGGAGTCCTACTCCCATCGAAGGTAGGACTCCAACCCTTCGAAGAGTAGGAGTAGGAGAGAGGGAAGGAGGAGAGAGGGGGAAGGAAAAGGGGGCGCCGCCCCCCTCCTTGTCCAATTCAGACTAGAGGGGGAGGGGGCGCGCGGCCTACCCTGGCCGCCCCTCCTCTTCTCCACTAAGGCCCAATAGGCCAATTACACTCCCCGGGGGGTTTCGGTAACCCCGTGATACTCCGGTATTTGTCCAAACTTGCCCAGAACCCTTCCGAAGTCCAAACGCAGTCATCCAATATATCGATCCTTATGTCTCGACTATTTAGAGACTCCTCATCATGTACGTGATCATATCCAGGACTCCGAACTTCCTTCGGTACATCAAAACACATAAACTCATAATATCGATCGTCACCGAACGTTAAGTGTGCGGACCCTACGGGTTCGAGAACTATGTAGACATGACCGAGACACATCTCCGTTCAATAACCAATAGCGGAACCTAGATGCTCATATTGGCTCCTACATATTCTACGAAGATCTTTATCGATCAAACCGCATAACAACATGCGTTGTTCCCTTTGTCATCAGTATGTTTCTTGCCCGAGATTCAATCGTAGGTATCTCAATACCTAGCTCAATCTCATTACCGGCAAGTCTCTTTGCTTGTTCTGTAATACATCATCCCGCAACTAACTCATTAGTCGCATTGCTTGCAAGGCTTATAGTGATGTGCATTACCGAGAGGGCCCAGAGATACCTCTCCGACAATGGGAGTGAAAAATCCTAATCTCGATCTATGCCGACTCAACAAGTACCATCGGAGACACCTGTAGAGCACCTTTATAATCACCCGGTTACGTTGTGATGTTTGGTACCACACAAAGTGTTGCTCCGGTAATCGGGAGTTGCATAATCTCATAGTCATAGGAACTGTTGGGGAACATTGCAGAAAATTAAAAAAAATTCTACGGTTTCACCAAGATCCATCTATGAGTTCATCTAAGCAACGAGTCAAGGGAGTGAGTTTGCATCTACATACCACTTGTAGATCGCGTGCGGAAGCTTGCAAGGGGATGGTGATGATGGAGTCGTACTCGACGTGATTCAGATCACCGATGTCCAAGTGCTGAACGGACAGCACCTCCGCGTTCAACACACGTACGGTACGGGAGACGTCTCCTCCTTCTTGATCTAGCAAGGGGGGAGGAGAGGTTGAGGAAGATCGCTCCAACGGCAGCACGACGGCGTGATGATGGTGGAGTGACAGTTCTCCGGCAGGGCTTTGCCAAGCACACGCGGAGGAGGAGAGGTGTTGGGGAGGGGAGGGGCTGCGCCTTCAATTGTGTGTTGCAGCCCTCCCCTCGCCCCTCTATTTATAGGGGGAAGGGGCAAGGGGGCCGGCCCCTCTAGATGGGAATCTAGAGGGGGGGCGGCGGCCAAGGGGAGGGGGGCTTGCCCCCCAAGCAAGGGGGCGCCCCCTCTAGGGTTCCCCCCCAAACCCTAGGCGCAAGGGCCCAAGGAGGGGGGGGCGCACCCAGACCACTTGGGGCTGGCTCCTGCCCCACGCAGCCCATGTGGTCCCCCGGGAGGGGTGGCCCCTCCTGGTGGACCTCCGGAACCCTTCCGGTGGCCCCGGTACAATACTGGTATGCCCCCGAAACTTTCCGGTGTCCGTTTGACAACTTCCCATATATAAAACTTCACCTCCGGACCATTCCGGAACTCCTCGTGACGTCCGGGATCTCATCCGGGACTCCGAACAACATTCGGTAGTCACATACTAGTCTTCCTAATAACCCTAGCGTCACCGAACCTTAAGTGTGTAGACCCTATGGGTTCGGGAGACATGCAGACATGACCGAGACCACTCTCCGATCAATAACCAACAGCGGGATCTGGATACCCATGTTGGCTCCCACATGCTCCTCGATGATTTCATCGGTTGAACCACGATGTCGAGGATTCGATCAAACCCTGTATACAATTCCCTTTGTCAATCGGTACGTTACTTGCCCGAGACTCGATCGTCGGTATCCCAATACCTTGTTCAGTCTCGTTACCGGTAAGTCACTTTACTCGTACCGTAATGCATGATCCCGTGGCCAACACCTTGGTCACCTTGAGCTCATTATGATGATGCATTACCGAGTGGGCCCAGAGATACCTCTCCGTCATACGGAGTGACAAATCCCAGTCTCGATCCGTGTCAACCCAACAGACACTTTCGGAGATACCTGTAGTGCACCTTTATAGTCACCCAGTTACGTTGTGACGTTTGGTACACCCAAAGCACTCTTACGGTATCCGGGAGTTACACGATCTCATGGTCTAAGGAAGAGATACTTGACATTGGCAAAGCTCTAGCAAACGAACTACACGATCTTTGTGCTATGCTTAGGATTGGGTCTTGTCCATCACATCATTCTCCTAATGATGTGATCCCGTTATCAACGACATCCAATGTCCATAGCCAGGAAACCATGACTATCTGTTGATCACAACGAGCTAGTCAACTAGAGGCTCACTAGGGACATATGGTGGTCTATGTATTCACACGTGTATTACGATTTCCGGATAATACAGTTATAGCATGAATAAAAGACAATTATCATGAACAATGAAATATAATAATACTTTTATTATTGCCTCTAGGGCATATTTCCAACAGTCTCCCACTTGCACTAGAGTCACCAATCTAGTTACATTGTGATGAATCAAACACCCATAGAGTTCTGGTGTTGATCATGTTTTGCTCGCGAGAGAGGTTTAGTCAACGGATCTGCGACATTCAGATCCGTATGTACTTTGCAAATTTCTATGTCTCCATCTTGAACATTTTCACGGATGGAGTTGAAACGACGCTTGATGTGCCTGGTCTTCTTGTGAAACCTGGGCTCCTTGGCAAGGGCAATAGCTCCAGTGTTGTCACAGAAGAGTTTGATTGGCCCCGACGCATTGGGTATGACTCCTAGGTCGGTGATGAACTCCTTCACCCAAATTGCTTCATGTGCTGCCTCCGAGGCTGCCATGTACTCCGCTTCACACGTAGATCCCGCCACGACGCTCTGCTTGCAGCTGCACCAGCTTACTGCTCCACCATTCAACATATACACGTATCCGGTTTGTGACTTAGAGTCATCCAGATCTGAGTCGAAGCTAGCGTCGACGTAACCCTTTACGACAAGCTCTTCGTCTCCTCCATAAACGAGAAACATGTCCTTTGTCCTTTTCAGGTACTTCAGGATATTCTTGACTACTGTCCAGTGTTCCTTGCCGGGATTACTTTGGTATCTTGCTACCAAACTTACGGCAAGGTTTACATCAGGTCTGGTACATAGCATGGCATACATAATAGATCCTATGGCTGAAGCATAGGGGATGACACTCATCTCTTCTTTATCTTTTGCCGTGGTCGGTGACTGAGCCGTGCTCAATCTCACACCTTGTAACATAGGCAAGAACCCTTTCTTGGACTGATCCATTTTGAACCTCTTCAAAATCTTATCAAGGTATGTGCTTTGTGAAAGACCTATGAGGCGTCTCGATCTATCTCTATAGATCTTGATGCCTAATATATAAGCAGCTTCTCCAAGGTCCTTCATTGAAAAACATTTGTTCAAGTAGGCCTTAATGCTGTCCAGAAATTCTATATTATTTCCCATCAAGAGTATGTCATCTACATATAATATGAGAAATGCTACAGAGCTCCCACTCACTTTCTTGTAAACGCAAGCTTCTCCATAAGTCTGCATAAACCCAAACGCTTTGATCATCTCATCAAAGCGAATATTCCAACTCCGAGATTCTTGCACCAGCCCATAAATGGATCGCTGGAGCTTGCATACTTTGTTAGCGTTCTTAGGATCGACAAAACCTTCCGGCTGCATCATATACAGTTCTTCCTTAAGATGCCCGTTAAGGAATGCCGTTTTGACGTCCATCTGCCATATCTCATAATCATAGTATGCGGAAATTGCTAACATGATTCGGACGGATTTTAGCTTCGCTACGGGAGAGAATGTCTCGTCGTAGTCAATCCCTTGAACCTGTCGATAACCCTTAGCGACAAGTCGAGCTTTATAGATGGTAACATTTCCATCCGCGTCCGTCTTCTTCTTAAAGATCCATTTGTTTTCTATCGCTCGCCGATCATCGGGCAAGTCTGTCAAAGTCCATACTTTGTTTTCATACATGGATTCTATCTCGGATTTCATGGCTTCAAGCCATTTGTTGGAATCTGGGCCCGCCATCGCTTCTTCATAGTTAGAAGGTTCACCGTTGTCTAACAACATGATTTCCAGGACGGGGTTGCCGTACCACTCCGGTGCGGAACGTGTCCTTGTGGACCTACGAAGTTCAGTAGCAACTTGATCCGAAGTATCTTGATCATCATCATTGGTTTCCTCTTCAGTTGGTGTGGGCATCACAGGAACATTTTCCTGCGCTGCACCACTTTCCCGTTCGAGAGGTAGTACTTCATCGAGTTCTACTTTCCTCCCACTTACTTCTTTCGAGAGAAACTCTTTTTCCAGAAAGCATCCGTTCTTGGCAACAAAGATCTTGCCCTCGGATCTTAAGTAGAAGGTATACCCGACAGTTTCCTTAGGGTATCCTATGAAGACGCATTTTTCCGACTTGGGTTCGAGCTTTTCAGGTTGAAGTTTCTTGACATAAGCATCGCATCCCCAAACTTTTAGAAACGACAGCTTAGGTTTCTTCCCAAACCATAATTCATACGGTGTCGTCTCAACGGATTTAGACGGTGCCCTATTTAAAGTGAATGTAGCTGTCTCTAGAGCGTATCCCCAAAATGATAGTGGTAAATCGGTAAGAGACATCATAGACCGCACCATATCTAATAGACTGCGATTACGACGTTCGGACACACCGTTACGCTGAGGTGTTCCAGGCGGCGTGAGTTGTGAAACGATTCCACATTTCCTTAAGTGTGTACCAAATTCGTGACTTAAGTATTCTCCTCCATGATCTGATCATAGGAACTTTATCTTTCGGTCATGTTGATTCTGCACCTCATTCTGAAATTCCTTGAACTTTTCAAAGGTTTCAGACTTGTGTTTCATTAAGTAAACATACCCATATCTACTCAAGTCATCAGTGAGAGTGAGAACATAACGATATCCTCCGCGAGCCTCAACGCTCATTGGACCGCATACATCGGTATGTATGATCTCCAACAAGTTGGTTGCTCGCTTCATTGTTCCGGAGAACGGAGTCTTGGTCATTTTGCCCATGAGGCATGGTTCACATGTGTCAAACGATTCATAATCAAGAGACTCTAAAAGTCCATCAGCATGGAGCTTCTTCATGCGCTTGACACCAATGTGACCAAGGCGGCAGTGCCACAAGTATGTGGGACTATCGTTATCAACTTTACATCTTTTGGCATCCACACTATGAACATGTGTAATCTTACGCTCGAGATTCATCAAGAATAAACCATTGACCATCGGAGCATGACCATAAAACATATCTCTCATATAAATCGAACAACCATTATTCTCAGACTTAAATGAGTAGCCATCTCGTATTAAACGAGATCCAGATACAATGTTCATGCTCAAACTTGGCACTAAATAACAATTATTAAGGTTCAAAACTAATCCCGTAGGTAAATGTAGAGGCAGCGTGCCGACGGCGATCACATCGACTCTGGAACCATTCCCGACGCGCATCGTCACCTCGTCCTTTGCCAGTCTCTGTTTATTCCGCAGCTCCCGCTGTGAATTACAAATATGAGCAACGGCACCGGTATCAAATACCTAGGAGTTACTACGAGTACTGGTAAGGTACACATCAATTACATGTATATCAAATATACCTTTGGTGTTGCCGGCCTTCTTATCCGCTAAGTATTTGGGGCAGTTCCGCTTCCAGTGACCCTTCCCCTTGCAATAAAAGCACTCAGTCTCAGGCTTGGGTCCATTCTTTGACTTCTTCCCGGTAACTGGCTTACTGGGCGCGGCAACATCCTTGCCGTCCTTCTTGAGGTTCTTCTTGCCCTTGCCCTTCTTGAACTTAGTGGTCTTATTGACCATCAACACTTGATGTTCTTTCTTGATTTCAGCCTCTGCTGACTTCAGCATCGAGAACACTTCAGGAATGGTCTTTTCCATCCCCTGCATGTTGTAGTTCATCACAAAGCTCTTGTAGCTTGGTGGGAGCGACTGGAGGATTCTGTCAATGACCGCCTCATCTGGGAGGTTAATGTTCAGCTGGGTCATACGGTTGTGCAACCCAGACATCTTCAGGATGTGCTCACTGACAGAACTGTTTTCCTCCATCTTACAACTATAGAACTTGTCGGAGACATCATATCTCTCGACCCGGGCATGAGCTTGGAAAACTAGTTTCAGCTCTTCGAACATCTCATATGCTCCATGATGCTCAAAACGCTTTTGGAGCCCCGGTTCTAAGCTGTAAAGCATGCCGCACTGAACGAGGGAGTAATCATCAGCACGAGTTTGCCAAGCATTCATAATGTCTTGGTTCTCTGGGACGGGAGCGTCATCTAGCGGTCCTTCTAGGACATATTGCTTCCTGGCAGCTATGAGGATGATCCTCAGGTTCCGGACCCAGTCCGTATAGTTGCTGCCATCATCTTTCAGCTTGGTTTTCTCTAGGAACGCGTTGAAGTTCATGTTGACATGAGCGTTGGCCATTTGATCTACAAGACATATTTGCAAAGGTTTTTAGACTAAGTTCATGATAATTAAGTTCTAATCAAATTATGAACTCCCACTCAGATTAGACATCCCTCTAGTCATCTAAGTGTTACACGATCCGAGTCGACTAGCCCATGTCCGATCATCACATGAGACGGACTAGTCATCGTCGGTGAACATCTCCATGTTGATCGTATCTTCCATACAACTCGTGTTCGACCTTTCGGTCTCCGTGTTCTGAGGCCATGTCTGTACATGCTAGGCTCGTCAAGTTAACCCTAAGTGTTTTTGCTGTGTAAAACTGTCTTACACCCGTTGTATGTGAACGTAAGAATCCATCACACCCAATCATCACGTGGTGCTTAGAAGCGACGAACTGTAGCAACGGTGCACAGTTAGGGGAGAACACTTCTTGAATTTTTTGTAAGGGATCATCCTATTTACTACCGTCGTCCTAAGTAAACAAGATGCATAAACATAATAAACATCACATGCAATTATATAGTTGTGACATGATATGGCCAATATCATATAGCTCCATTGATCTCCATCTTCGGGGCTCCATGATCATCTTGTCACCGGCTTGACACCATGATCTCCATCATCATGATCTCCATCATCGTGTCTTCATGAAGTTGTCACGCCAACGACTACTTCTACTTCTATGGCTAACGCGTTTAGCAATAAAGTAAAGTAGTTTACATGGCATTCTTCAATGACACGCAGGTCATACAAAAAATAAAGACAACTCCTATGGCTCCTGCCGGTTGTCATACTCATTGACATGCAAGTCGTGAATCCTATTACAAGAACATGATTTCATACATCACAATTCATCATTCATCACAACTTCTGGCCATATCACATCACATGATCAATCGCTGCAAAAACAAGTTAGACGTCCTCTAATTGTTGTTGCATCTTTTACGTGGCTGCAATTGGGTTCTAGCAAGAACGTTTTCTTACCTACGAATAACCACAACGTGATTTTGTCAACTTCTATTTACCCTTCATAAGGGCCCTTTTCATCGAATCCGCTCCAACTAAAGTGGGAGAGACAGACACCCGCTAGCCACCTTATGCAACTAGTGCATGTCAATCGGTGGAACCGGTCTCACGTAAGCGTACGTGTAAGGTTGGTCCGGGCCGCTTCATCCCACAATACCGCTGAAGCAAGAAAAGACTAGTAGAGGCAAGAAAGTTGACAAGATCCACGCCCACAACAAAATTGTGTTCTACTTGTGCAAAGAGAACTACGCATAGACCTAGCTCATGATGCCACTATTGGGGAACGTTGCAGAAAATTAAAATTTTTTCTACGGTTTCACCAAGATCCATCTATGAGTTCATCTAAGCAACGAGTCAAGGGAGTGAGTTTGCATCTACATACCGCTTGTAGATCGCGTGCGGAAGCTTGCAAGGGGATGGTGATGATGGAGTCGTACTCGACGTGATTCAGATCACTGATGTCCAAGTGCTGAACGGACAGCACCTCCGCGTTCAACACACGTACGGTACGGGAGACGTCTCCTCCTTCTTGATCCAGCAAGGGGGGAGGATAGGTTGAGGAAGATCGCTCCAACGGCAGCACGACGGCGTGATGATGGTGGAGTGACAGTTCTCCGGCAGGGCTTTGCCAAGCACACGCGGAGGAGGAGAGGTGTTGGGAAGGGGAGGGGCTGCGCCTTCAATTGTGTGTTGCAGCCCTCCCCTCGCCCCTCTATTTATAGGGGGAAGGGGCAAGGGGCCGGCCCCTCTAGATGGGAATCTAGAGGGGGGGCGGCGGCCAAGGGGAGGGGGGCTTGCCACCCAAGCAAGGGGGCGCCCCCTCTAGGGTTCCCCCCCAAACCCTAGGCGCAAGGGCCCAAGGAGGGGGGAGCGCACCCAGCCCACTTGGGGCTGGCTCCTGCCCCATGCAGCCCATGTGTTCCCCGGGAGGGGTGGCCCCTCCCGGTGGACCTCCGGAACCCTTCCGGTGGCCCCGGTATAATACCGGTATGCCCCCGAAACTTTCCGGTGTCCGTTTAACAACTTCCCATATATAAAACTTCACCTCCGGACCATTCCGGAACTCCTCGTGACGTCCGGGATCTCATCCGGGACTCCGAACAACATTCGGTAGTCACATACTAGTCTTCCTAATAACCCTAGCGTCACCAAACCTTAAGTGTGTAGACCCTACGGGTTCGGGAGACATGCAGACATGACCGAGACCACTCTCCGGTCAATAACCAACAGCGGGATCTGGATACCCATGTTGGCTCCCACATTCTCCTCGATGATTTCATCGGTTGAACCACGATGTCGAGGATTCGATCAAACCCTGTATACAATTCCCTTTGTCAATCGGTACGTTACTTGCCCGAGACTCGATCGTCGGTATCCCAATACCATGTTCAGTCTCGTTACCGGCAAGTCACTTTACTCGTACCGTAATGCATGATCCCGTGGCCAACACCTTGGTCACCTTGAGCTCATTATGATGATGCATTACCGAGTGGGCCCAGAGATACCTCTCCGTCATACGGAGTGACAAATCCCAGTCTCGATCCGTGTCAACCCAACAGACACTTTCGGAGATACCTGTAGTGCACCTTTATAGTCACCCAGTTACGTTGTGACGTTTGGTACACCCAAAGCACTCTGACGGTATCCGGGAGTTAAACGATCTCATGGTCTAAGGAAGAGATACTTGACATTGGCAAAGCTCTAGCAAACGAACTACACGATCTTTGTGCTATGCTTAGGATTGGGTCTTGTCCATCACATCATTCTCCTAATGATGTGATCCCGTTATCAACGACATCCAATGTCCATAGCCAGAAAAACCATGACTATCTGTTGATCACAACGAGCTAGTCAACTAGAGGCTCACTAGGGACATATGGTGGTCTATGTATTCACACGTGTATTACGATTTCCAGATAATACAGTTATAGCATGAATAAAAGACAATTATCATGAACAATGAAATATAATAATACTTTTATTATTGCCTCTAGGGCATATTTCCAACAGGAACATGTATAAGTCATGAAGAAAGCAATAGCAGTAAACTAAAATGATCAAGTGCTAAGCTAACGGAATGGGTCAAGTCAATCACATCTTCTCCTAATGATGTGATCCCATTTATCAAATGACAACTCATGTCTATGGTTAGGAAACTTTAACCATCTTTGATCAACGATCTAGTCAAGTAGAGGCATACTAGTGACTCTCTATTTGTCTATGTATTCACACATGTATTATGTTTCCAGTTAATACAATTCTAGCATGAATAATAGACATTTATCATGAAATAAGGAAATAAATAATAACTTTATTATTGCCTCTAGGGCATATTTACTTTAGTCTCCCACTTGCACTAGAGTCAATAATCTAGATTACACAGTGATGATTCTAACACCCATGGAGTCTTGGTGCTGATCATGTTTTGCTCGTGAGAGAGGCTAAGTCAATGGGTCTGCAACATTCAGATCCATATATATCTTGCAAATCTCTATGTCTCCCACCTGGACATGATCACGGATGGAATTGAAGCATCTCTTGATGTGTTTGGTTCTCTTGTGAAATCTGGATTCCTTTGCCAAGGCAATTGCACCAGTATTGTCACAAAAGATTTTCATTGGACCCGATGCACTAGGTATGACACCTAGATCGGATATGAAATCCTTCATCCAGACTCCTTCATTTGCTGCTTCCAAAGCAGCTATGTAATCCGCTTCACACGTAGATCCCGCCACGACGCTTTGTTTAGAACTGCACTGACTGACAGCTCCACCGTTCAATATAAGCATGTATCTGGTTTGCGATTTAGAACCGTCTGGATCAGTGTCAAAGCTTGCATCGACGTAACCATTTATGACGAGCTCTTTGTCACCTCCATAAACGAGAAACATATCCTTAGTCCTTTTCAAGTATTTTAGGATGTTCTTGACCGCTGTCCAATGATCCACTCCTGGATTACTTTGGTACCTCCCTGCTAACATAATAGCAAGGCACACATCAGGTCTGGTACACGGCATTTCATACATGATAGAGCCTATGGCAGAAGCATAGGGAACATTTTTCATTTTCTCTCTATCTTCTGCAGTGGTCAGGCATTGAGTCTGACTCAACTTCACACCTTGTAACACAGGAAAGAACCCTTTCTTTGCTTGATCCATTTTGAACTTTTTCAAAACTTTATCAAGGTATGTGCTTTGTGAAAGTCCAATTAAGCACCTTGATCTATCTCTATAGATCTTGATACCCAATATATAAGCAGCTTCACCGAGGTCTTTCATTTAAAAACTCTTATTCACGTATCCTTTTATGCTATCCAAAAATTCTATATCATTTCCAATCAACAACATGTCATCTTCATATAGTATTAGAAATGCTACAGAGCTCCCACTCACTTTCTTGTAAATACAGGCTTCTCCAAAAGTTTGTATAAAACCATATGCTTTGACCACACTATCCAAACGTTTATTCCAACTCCGAGAGGCTTGTACCAGTCCATAAATGGATCGCTGGATCTTGCACACTTTGTTAGCACATTTTGGATTGACAAAATCTTCTGGTTGCATCATATACAACTCTTCTTCTATCAATCCATTCAGGAATGCAGTTTTGACATCCATTTTCCAAATTTCATAATCATAAAATGCGGCAATTGCTAACATGATTCGGACAGACTTAAGCATCGCTACGGGTGAGAAAGTCCCATCATAGTCAACCCCTTGAACTTGTCGAAAACCTTTCGCAACAAGTCGAGCTTTCTAGACAGTAACATTATCGTTAGCGTCAGTCTTCTTCTTGAAGATCCATTTATTCTCGATGGCTTGCCAACATCGGGCAAGTCAACCAAAGTCCACACTTTGTTCTCGTACATGGATCCCATCTCAGATTTCATGGCCTCAAGCCATTTTGCGGAACCTGGGCTCATCATCGCTTCCTCATAGTTCGTAGGTTCGCCATGTTCAAGTAACATGACCTCCAGAATAGGATTACTGTACCACTCTTGTGCAGATCTTACTCTGGTTGACCTACGAGGTTCGGTAGTAACTTGATCTGAAGTTTCTTGATCAATATCATTAGCTTCCTCACTAATTGGTGTAGGTGTCACAGGAACCGGTTTCTGTGATGAACTACTTTCCAATAAGGGAGCAGGTACAATTACCTCATCAAGTTCTACTTTCCTCCCACTCACTTCTTTCGAGAGAAACTCCTTCTCTAGAAAGGATCCATTCTTTGCAACAAATGTCTTGCCTTCAGATCTGTGGTAGAAGGTGTACCCAACAGTCTCCTTTGGGTATCCTATGAAGACACATTTCTCCGATTTGGGTTTGATCTTATCAGGTTGAAGCTTTTTCACATAAGCATCACAGCCCCAAACTTTAAGAAGTGACAACTTTGGTTTCTTACCAAACCACAGTTCATAAGGCGTCGTCTCAACGGATTTAGATGGTGCCCCATTTAACGTGAATGCAGCCGTCTCTAAAGCATAACCCCAAAACGATAGCGGTAAATCAGTAAGAGACATCATAGATAGCACCATATCTAATAAAGTGTGGTTACGACGTTCGGACACACAATTATGTTGTGGAGTTCCGGGTGGCGTGAGTTGCGAAACTATTCCGCATTGTTTCAAATGAAGACCAAACTAGTAACTCAAATATTCTCCTCTATGATCAGATCGTAGAAACTTTATTTTCTTATTACGATGATTTTCCACTTCACTCTGAAATTCTTTGAACTTTTAAAATGTTTCTGATTTATGTTTCATTAAGTTGATATACCCATATCTGCTTAAATCATCTATGAAGGTGAGAAAATAATGATACCCGCCGCTAGCCTCAATATTCATCGGACCACATACATCAGTATGTATGATTTCCAACAAATCTGTTGCTCGCTAAATTGTTCCGGAGAACGGCGTTTTAGTCATCTTGCCCATGAGGCATGGTTCGCAAGTACCAAGTGATTCATAATCAAGTGATTCCAAAATTCCATTAGTATGGAGTTTCTTCATGCGCTTTACACCAATATGACCTAAACGGCAGTGCCACAAATAATTTGCACTATTATTATCAACTCTGCATCTTTTGGCTTCAACATTATGAATATGTGTATCGCTATAATCGAGATTCAACAACAATAGACCACTCTTCAAGGGTGCATGACCATAAAAGATATTACTCATAAATATAGAACAACCATTATTCTCAGATTTAAATGAATAACCGTCTCGCGTCAAACAAGATCCAGATATAATGTTCATGCTTAACGCTGGCACCAAATAACAATTATTCAGGTCTAAAACTAATCCTGAAGGTAGATGTAGAGGTAGCGTGCCGACCGCGATCACATCGACTTTGGAACCATTTCCCACGCGCATCGTCACCTCGTCCTTAGCCAATCTTCGCTTAATCCATAGTCCTTGTTTCGAGTTGCAAATGTTAGCAACAGAACTAGTATCAAATACCCAGGTGCTACTGCGAGCTTTAGTAAGGTACACATCAATAACATATACCTTTGTTCACCTTGCCATCCTTCTTACCTGCCAAATACTTTGGGCAGTTCCGCTTCCCGTGGCCAGTCCCTTTGCAGTAGAAGCACTCAGTTTCTGGCTTAGGTCCAGACTTGGGTTTCTTCTCTTGAGCAGCAACTTGTTTACAGTTCTTCTTGAAGTTCCCCTTCTTCTTCCATTTACCCCTTTTCTTGAAACTGGTGGTCTTGTTGACCATCAACACTTGATGCTCCTTCTTGATTTCTACCTCTGCAGCCTTTAGCATCGCGAAGAGCTCGGGAATTGTCTTTTCCATCCCTTGAATATTATAGTTCATCATGAAGCTCTTGTAGCTTGGTGGCAGTGATTGAAGAATTCTGTCAATGACACTATCATCAGGAAGATTAACTCCCATTAAATCAAGTGATTATTATACCCAGACATTTTGAGAGTATGTTCACTGACAGAACTATTCTCCTTCATCTTGCAGCTATAGAACTTATTTGAGACTTCATATCTATCAATTTGGGCATTTGATTGAAATATTAACTTCAGCTCCTGAAACATCTCATACGCTCCATGATGTTCAAAACATCGTTGAAGTCCCGGTTCTAAGCCGTAAAGCATGGCATACTGAATTATTGAGTAGTCATCAGCTTTGCTCTGCCAGACATTCACAACGTCCGGCGTTGCTCCTGCAGCGGGTCTTGCACCTAGTGGTGCTTCCGGGACGTAATTCTTCTATGCAGCAATGAGGATAATCCACAAGTTACGGATCCAGTCCGTGTAAGTGCTACCATCATCTTTCAACTTAGCTTTCTCAAGGAACACATTAAAATTCAACGGAACAACATCATGGGCCATCTATCTACAACAACATAGACAAGCAAAATACTATCAGGTACTAAGTTCATGATAAATTAAAGTTCAATTAATCAAATTACTTAAGAACTCCCACTTAGATAGACATCCCTCTAATGATCTAAGTGATCACGTGATCCAAATCAACTAAACCATGTCCGATCATCACGTGAAATGGAGTAGTTTTCAATGGTGAACATCACTATGTTGATCATATCTACTATATGATTCACGCTCGACCTTTCGGTCTTAGTGTTCCGAGGCCATATCTGCATATGCTAGGCCCGTCAAGTTTAACCCGAGTATTTCTGCGTGTGCAAAACTGGCTTGCACCCGTTGTATGTGAACGTAGAGCTTATCACACCCGATCATCACGTGGTGTCTCTGCACGACGAACTTTGGCAACGGTGCATACTCAGGGAGAACACTTATACCTTGAAATTTAGTGAGAGATCATCTTATAATGCTACCGTCAATCAAAGCAAAATAAGATGTATAAAAGATAAACATCACATGCAATCAATATAAGTGATATGATATGGCCATCATCATCTTGTGCCTTTGATCTCCATCTCCAAAGCATCGTCCTGATAACCGTCGTCACCGACGCGCCACCTTGATCTCCATCGTAGCATCGTTGTCGTCTCGCCAACTATTGCTTCTACGACTATCGCTACTGCTTAGTGATAAAGTAAAGCAATTACATGGTGATTGCATTTCATACAATAAAGCGAGAACCATATGGCTCCTGCCAGTTGCCGATAACTCTGTTACAAAACATGATCATCTCATACAATAAATATAGCATCATGTCTTGACCATATCACATCACAACATGCCCTGCAAAACAAGTTAGACGTCCTCTACTTTGTTGTCGCAAGTTTTACGTGGCTGCTACGGGCTAAGGAAGAACCGTTCTTAGCTACGCATCAAAACCACAATGATATTTCGTCAAGTTAGTGATGTTTTAACCTTCAACAAGGATCGGGCGTAGCCACACTCGATTCAACAAAAGTTGGAGAAACTGACACCCGCCAGCCACCTGTGTGCGAAGCACGTCGGTAGAACTAGTCTCGCTTAAGCGTACGTGTAATGTCGGTCCGGGCCGCTTCATCCAACAATACCGCCGAATCAAAGTATGACATGCTGGTAAGCAGTATGACTACTATCGCCCACAACTCACTTGTCTTCTACTCATGCATATAACATCTACGCATAAACCTGGCTCGGATGCCACTGTTGGGGAACGTAGTAATTTCAAAAAATTTCCTACGTACACGCAAGATCATGGTGATGCATTACAACGAGAGAGGAGAGAGTTGTCCATGTACCCTCGTAGACTGAAAGCTGAAGCGTAATGACAACGCGGTTGATGTAGTCGTACGTCTTCATGATCGACCGATCCTAGTACCGAACATACGGCACCTCCGCGATTTGCACACGTTCAGCTCGGTGACGTCCCACAAACTCATGATCCAGTAGAGCTTCGAGGGAGAGTTCCGGCAGCACGATGGTGTGATGACGGCGTTGATGAAGCTACCGACGCAGGGCTTCGTCTAAGCACCGCTACGATATGACCGAGGTGGATTATGGTGGAGGGGGCATCGCACATGGCTAAAAGATCAATGACCAACTTGTGTGTCTATGGGGTGCCCCCTCCCCCATATATAAAGGAGTGGAGGAGGGGGAGGGGCCGGCCCTCCTAGGAGCGCCCCAAGGGGAGTCCTACTCCCACCGGGAGTAGGACTCCAACCCTTCCAAGAGTAGGAGTAGGAGAGAGGGAAGGAGGAGAGAAGGGGAAGGAAAGGGGGGCACCGCCCCCCTCGTCCAATGATAAAACTAGTTATATTAATTTTCTTACTAAAAATTCATTAGTTCTATTAATTCAACTAGTTCTTACTAAAAATAAACTAGTTCAACTACTTTTATTAATTTACTTATTAAATATTTTAAACACTTACTAAAAGCAGGAAAAAAAGATGGAGGGAGGAGGGGATGGAAGGAGGAAGGGGAGGAGGCCGGTGGGATCAGAGGAGGGACGG
>NC_041388.1:511643601-511645422 GCF_002162155.2 Triticum dicoccoides
GAAGTGGAGGAGGGAGGAGGGAGGAGGCGGGACAGAGGGAGTACCTCGGTGGAGAGGAGCAATGAGGCGGCGGCGGACGACGGAACCAGCACGGGCGAGAGTGAGAGTGAGAGGGAGAGTGAGTGAAACGGTCGGGCGCGTGTAGGATAAGGTAAGTAAGTAGTAGCGCGTTTTCCTAGAAGCGCTACTGCTATGGGACATAGCAGTAGCGCCGACTAGAGATACGCGCTACTGCTAAGTGGGGCTAGCCATCCCCGCCAGTACAAACATAGCAGCAACGCGTTTTCCTAGCACACACGCTACTGCTAAAGTAGTAGCAGTAGCGCAGTTTATCTAAAAACGCTACTACTAAGTAGCAGTAGCGCCTATTTATGTCCAGCGCTACGTATAAGGTTTTCCATAGTAGTGGTTGCTGATACACCTAAAACGCACGCTACTGCTAGGATTTTCTGTAGTAGTGAGGAGCGCATGGATGAACAGTCGCATGTGGATGCTGGAGGAGGTCATCGGTGGATGAACACTAGCCCGTGGAGGCTGGCGGAGGTCAACAGTAGAGATGAACAATATCCCGCGGAGTCCTGTTTTGCGATACGCCACACCCCTCCCGATGAACAGGACCCCCGTTTCGACCGTAGCGCTCCAACTCAAGTCCGTTTCCTCCGTTTTGCGGTATGCCACACCCCTCCCGATCAATAGGACTCCGTTTCGACCATAGGAGGTCCAAGAGAAGTCCGTTTCGTCTGTTTTGCAGTATGCCAGACCGCACACGATGAACAGGATCCCATTTTGACCGTGGCCGGTCGAACACAAGGCCGTTTCCTCCGTTCTGCGGTACGCCAAGCTTTGTTACCATCGGCTGTTCCGTCCAAGCCCCCCCCCCACCCCAATGAACATGACGACGTATTCCATTCCGACCCAACCAGTTGGCTCCCCTGCGAGTGTTGATGACCGACACGTAAGCGCACCTTGCGGGTTCAACAACTATGGAAATTGCTTCTGGACCCCAATACCGTGAGTAATAGTCCACGAAACGGGTCAGAATTGGCCAAAACTGTAAGTATTGACGACGGACATGTAAACGCACCCCGGGGATCGTCAATCGTGGAAATTGCTTTAGGACCCCTAATTGTGCACGAAACGGGTCAGAATTGGCCAAAACTATGATTATTGATGACCGACACGTAAGTGCACCTTGGGGTTCAAAAACCATGGAAATTGCTTTGGGACCCCAAAACAGTGAGTAATAGTCCACGAAACGGGACAAAATCAACAAAAACCGCGAGTGTTGATGACCAACACGTAAACGCGCCATGGGGATCGTCAATCGTGGAAATCACCCCGGGACCCAAAAACAATGAGTAATAGTCCACGAAACGGGCCAGAATCGACCAAAACTGCAGGTGTTGATGACCCACACGTAAGCGCCCCTTGCGGGTTCAACAACTATGGAAATTGCTTCGGGACCCCAAAACAGTGAGTACTAGTGCATGAAACGGGTCAGGATCGACAAAAACCGCGAGTGTTGATGACCGACACATAAACACACCCCGGGGTTCATGAATCGTGGAAATCACTCCGGGACTCCAAAATGGTGAGTAATAGTACACGAAACGGGCCAGAATCGGCCAAGACTACGAGTGTTGATGACCGACATGTAAGCGCACCTTGGGGTTCAAACACTATGGAAATCGCTTCGGAATCCCAAAACGATGAGTAATAATCCATGAAACAGCTTAGAATTGGCAAAACCACGTGTGTTGACGACGGACACTTATGTTGGAACCGACTAGCCCTAGATCTAGCCCTCTCCTCCCTTGCACT
>NC_041388.1:511645520-511673102 GCF_002162155.2 Triticum dicoccoides
CGCACCCCCCCCTCCGCGAACTCCCCACGTCCTCGCACTCTTGGCCCATGCTCCCGCCACGCAGGCACGCGATCCGCGCGACCAGGTCCAGTGCCCGACATGGTCTACACCCGCACCCATTGCGCCAATAGACACATGCACACATCCTCGTGCTACACACGCACGCACACACACACCTACGCCACGGCACCGGCCGCTCCCGACAGACCCGACGTGCGCCCATACACGCGCCTGCGCGTGCCCAATGCGGACACCGCGGCTTATTCACCCAACACTCACCCCCCTAAGCCACGCTCAGAGCAGGCCGGCATCCTCGACATCGCCTTCCGCAAACAGGGCTCACTCCAGGATCGACTTCTTCTGCCTCTGCGGGTAGTCTCACTTGAAGTGCCCATGATCGCCGCACTTGTAGCACCGTCCCCGCCGATTGCCAACGAAGCCCGATGCCTCGCCGCATGCGTCATCGTCGTCCCGCGCTCCGCATTGACGCCGCTCCCGTGCCCACCACTGCGCCGTCGTGTACAACAGCTCACTGACAGCCCACTTGCCGCTCGCCTGTCCATGCCGACGCAGCCGCTCGTCGAACGCCTTTAGGCGCCCGAGCGGCTTCTTCACCATCGTCGTGTTTTCCAGCTCCGATCCCAGCCCGGCGTAGGTTGCCGCCAGGCTGCTGATTTTGCCAGCGAAGTCATCCAGCCTCTCGCCGCTCCCCATCCACAGTAGCTCGAAGTCACTCTGCAGCGTTGCCAGCCGCACCGCCCTGACGCAATCAGCCTCGACGAAGCAGGCCTTGAGGCTGGCCCAGAACTCCGCTGACGTCTTCTTCGACGCCACCTGTAGGAGCAGGTTTTCTGCGAGCGTGCCGAGCAGGTATGCCCTTGCCGGCTTGTCCTTCTTGGCGATCACGGCCGCCGCCGCATCCTCCAGCACGACCAACGCCTCCCACAGCCACGCCGCGTCGAGGTTCGTCTCGACCTTGATGGCCCATGCCGTGTAGTTGTCGCTGGTGAGGTGCGCCGCCGCCTGTAGCAGCGATCCGCCCGCACCACCGCGGTAGGGGACGACCGACATCGCCGGTGCGCCCTAGCCTTCACTTGGGTATGATGCCAATTGTTGGAACCGACTAGCCCTAGCTCTAGACCTCTCCTCCCTTGCACTGATGTCTCTCTCTCCAGCCGTGGCACAAACCAGCGACGACGAGGTGAAAGGAGGAAGAAGAGGCACACAGTGGACATGGGAGGTTTTTTCTCAGGCGCTCGAACGCCACTTCCACAAGCACGAACTCGTCACCCCTATCTGCTACAACACACGTGCGGGAGGGTTTTATACCCGCGTCCATCGGCGCTCTACTCCACACCCCCGACGCGACGCCTCCACGCACTCCCCAAGTCCTCACGCTCCAGGCCCGAGCTCCCGCCGCCCACCCACGCAATCTGTGCCTACAGGTCCAGTGCGCGACGTGCTCTACACCCGCGCCCATTGCACCGATAGACACACGCACACATCCTTGTGCTGCACACGCACGCACACACACACCTACGCCACGGGACCGGCCATGCCCGACACACCCGATGCGCGCCCATACATGCTCCTGGCGTGCCCAACACAGACGCTGCGATTTATTCACCCAACAACTTAAACGCACCCCCCGGGGATCGTCAATCGTGGAAATCGCTCTGGGACCTCAAAAACGGTGGGTAGTAGTCCACGAAACGGACCAGAATTGGCCAAAATTGTGAGTGTTGATGACCAACACGTAAACGCACCCCGAGGTTCGCCAATCATGGAAATCACTACGGGACTCCAAAATAGTGAGTAATAATCCATGAAACGGGCGAGAATCAGCCAAGCTGCGAGTGTTAATGACCGACACGTAAGCGCCCCTTGGGGGTTTCAAAAACTATAGAAATCGCTGCGGGACCCCAAAACAATGAGTAATAGTCCACGACATGGGTCAGAATTGGCCAAAACTGTGAGTGTTGACGACGGACATGTAAACGCTCCCTGGGGATTGTCAATCGTGGAAATCGCTTTAGGACCACAAAATGGTGAGTAATTGTGCACGAAATGGACCAGAATTGGCCAAAACTGCGATTGTTGATGACCAACACATAAGACCTTTGGGTTCAACAACCATGGAAACCGCTTTGGACCCCAAAACAGTGAGTAATAGTCCATGAAATGGGCCAGAATCGACAAAACCGCGAGTGTTGATGACCGACACGTAAACGCACCCCGGGGTTCGTCAATCGTGGAAATCACTCCGGGACCCAAAAACAGTGAGTAATAGTCCATGAAACGGGCCAGAATTGACCAAAATTGCGAGTGTTGATGACCGACACGTAAGCGCACCTTGCGGGTTCAACAACTATGAAAATCGCTTCGGGACCCCAAAACGGTGAGTAATAGTCCACGAAACGGGTCAGAATTGGCCAAAACTCTATGTATTGACGACATACATGTCAACGCACCCTGGGGATTGTCAATCGTGGAAATCGCTTTAGGACCCCAAAACAGTGAGTAATTGTGCACGAAACGGACCAAAATCGGCCAAAACTGCGATTATTGATGATCGACACATAAGCGCACCTTGGGGTTCAACAACCATGGAAATTGCTTTGAGACCCCAAAACAGTGAGTAATAGTCCAGGAAACGGAACAAAATCAACAAAAACCGCGAGTGTTGATGACCAACACGTAAACGCACCCCGGGGTTCGTCAATCATGGAAATCACTCCGGGACCCAAAAATAATGAGTAATAGTCCATGAAACGGGCCAGAATCAACCAAAACTGCGAATGTTGATGACCGACACGTAAGCGCACCTTGCGGGTTCAACAACCATGGAAATTGCTTTGAGACCCCAAAACGGTGAGTGCTAGTCCTTGAAACGGGTCAGAATCGACAAAAACCGCGAGTGTTGATGACCGACACATAAACGCACCCCGGGGTTCGTCAATCGTGGAAATCACTCCGGGACTCCAAAACAGTGAGTATAGTACACGAGACGGGCCAGAATTGGCCAAGACTGTGAGTGTTGATGACCGACACATAAGCGCACCTTGGGGTTCTAACATTATGGAAATTGTTTCAGGACCCCAAAACGGTGAGCAATAATCCACGAAACGGCTCAGAATTGGCCAAAACCACGTGTGTTGACAACGAACACTTAAACGCACCCCGGGGATCGTCAATCGCGGAAATCGCTCTGGGACCCCCAAAACGGTGGGTAGTAGTCCACGAAACAGACCATAATTGGCCAAAATTGTGAGTGTTGATGACCGACACGTAAACACATCCTGGGGTTTGTCAATCATGTAAATCACTTCGGGACCCTAAAACTGAGTAATAGTCCAAGAAACGGGCCAGAATCGGCCCAAACTATGAGTCTTGACGACCAATGCATAGGCACACCTTGGGATTCGACAACCATGGAAATTGCTTTGGGACCCCGAAACGGTAAGTAATAGTCCACGAAACGGGTCAGAATCGAAAAAAACCGCGATTGTTGATGACCGACACGTAAACGCACCCCGGGGTTCGCCAATCGTGGAAATCACTCCGGGACCCGAAAATAGTGAGTAATAATCCATGAAACGGGCGAGAATCGGCCAATATGCGAGTGTTGATGACCGACAAGTAAGCACCCCTTGGGGGTTCAAAAACTATGGAAATCGCTTCGGGACCCCAAAATAGTGAGTAATAGTCCACGAAACGGGTCAGAATTGGCCAAAACTGTGAGTGTTGACGACGGACATGTAAACGCACCCGGGGATTGTCAATTGTGGAAATCGCTTTAGGACCACAAAATGGTGAGTAATTGTGCACGAAACGGACCAGAATCGGCCAAAACTGTGATTGTTGATGACCGACACGTAAGCGCACCTTTGGGTTCAACAACCATGGAAATCGCTTTGGGACCCCAAAACAGTGAGTAATAGTCCACGAAACGGGCCAGAATCGACTAAAACCGTGAGTGTTGATGACCGACACATAAATGCACCCCGAGGTTTGTCAATCGTGGAAATCACTCCAGGACTCCAAAACAGTGAGTAATAGTACACGAGATGGGGCAGAATCGGCCAAGACTGTGATTGTTGATGACCGACACATAAGCGCACCTTGGGGTTCTAACATTATGGAAATCGCTTCGGGACCCCCAAACGGTGAGTAATAATCCACGAAACGGCTCAGAATTGGCCAAAACCACGTGTGTTGACGACGGACACTTAAACGCACCCCGGGGATTGTCAATCGTGGAAATCGCTCTGGGACCCCAAAAACGGTGGGTTGTAGTCCATGAAACAGACCATAATTGGCAAAAATTGTGAGTGTTGATGATCGACATGTAAACGCACCCTGGGGTTTGTCAATCATGTAAATCAGTTCGGGCCCCCAAAACTGAGTAATAGTCCAAGAAACAGGCCAGAATCGGCCCAAACTATGAGTCTTGACGACCAATGCGTAGGCACACCTTGGGATTCGACAACCATGAAAATCGCTTTGGGACCCCGAAACGATAAGTAATAGTCCACGAAACAGGTCAGAATCGAAAAAAACCGCGACTGTTGATGACCGACAAGTAAACGCACCCCGGGGTTCGCCAATCGTGGAAATCACTTCGGGACCCCAAAATAGTGAGTAATAATCCACGAAACGGGCGAGAATCGGCCAATATGCGAGTGTTTATGACCGGCACGTAAGCGCCCTTGAGGGTTCAAAAACTATGGAAATCGCTTCGGGACCCCAAAACGGCGAGTTAGTCCACGAAATGGGTCAGAATTGGCCAAAACTGTAAGTGTTGACGATGGACATGTAAACGCAACTTGGGGATCGTCAATCGTGGAAATCGCTTTAGGACCCCAAAACGGTGAGTAATTGTGCACGAAATGGAACAGAATCGGCCAAAACTGCGATTATTGATGATCGACACATAAGCGCACCTTGGGGTTCAACAACCATGGAAATTGCTTTAGGACCCCAAAATAGTGAGTAATAGTCCATGAAACGGGACAAAATCGACAAAAACTGCGAGTGTTGATGACTAACACGTAAACGCACCCCTTCGTCAATCGTGAAAATCACTCCGGGACCCAAAAACAATGAGTTATAGTCCAGGAAACGGGCCAGAATCGACCAAAATTGCGGGTGTTGATGACCGACACGTAAGCGCACCTTGCGGGTTCAACAACTATGGAAATCGCTTCGGGGCCCCAAAACGGTGAGTACTAGTACATGAAACGGGTCAGAATCGACAAAAACCGTACGTGAGGGTATAGGTATAGGTATAGATTTGGGAAAATAAACATAGTACATATCGTAATGTGCCCGTACGTAGGGTTCCCTATATCTGGATTATTACAAGTGATTGATCATGCGAAACAAACTCGCCAACAGAAATAGGAAGAAATAAAAATGAAAATAAGAAACAAAACAAGTATATGGGTGAACGAGGTGCCAATTACGAAGCTGGGTGAGAAGCCTCGGTAAAGCCTGTATCCATAACCGAGAACTTCTGAGCGGGTGGCGCGGCAAGGACTTGCTCAGCAGCCTTCTTGTAGGCCGACATGAATGCTTCTAATTTGGCCTTGTCTCCTTTGGCCGTGTCCACCTTGGCCATAGCAAGGAGTTGCTTCTTCTCCCCAGCCGCTTTTACTTCGGGTATTTTCGATGGTGGGGTGGCGGCGATGACGTCGTCAATGGCCACATCCATGAGCCCGACAAGGGCCATCTTGAACAGCTCCTCGCCGGACTTCGTGACGGTGGCCCTTGACGTCTGTAATAATGCAGTTGCCACCATGACGATGACAAGGATTCGTGCCGCCGCAATCGTCTTGGCTGGGGCCATTACTCTAGTTGACATGTGGTAGAGGGATGATTCAACGAGATGTTGCTGCTTTCCAATGAGATCGATGCTTACGTCGGGGACTCTTATGAAGGTGACCGTGGCTTTAAATAGGAGATGTTGCACAACGAGGGCATGAGGTCATGAGAGCTTCGCGGATGCCATACTGCATGTGGGTGAAAATTTGGTTGCACCCGTGCATGTCTACCCCATATGAGCCCAAGTCAGATGCCCTCAATAATTCCTAGGAAATAGGGGTACCATCTATCTAGCTCGAAACCACAATGAGTAAAACGACCGGATGTGCATGGTTCCAAATCTGAGAGGTTCATTATACAACCTTTTCAATGAGGAGTCCATGAAACAGCCAATTGCCTCGTACGCTCGCCTCAAGAAGGTTCACAGATTTTATTTTATGTTACAAATTTGGAAAAAGTTCACAAAATTATTCACGAATTTTCTGAAACAAAATCCGACTTTGAAAAATCTTCATGTATTTTAAAAACCTTCATGAATTTGAAAAATATCACAGATTTTGAAAAATAATTTAAAAAGTTTGCAATTTTCTGAAGGCTCGTAAATTTAAATAGAAATCTATAGAATTGCAAAATAACTTTGGAAACAAAATTCATAAATTAAAATATCTTCACAAGTTTTGAAAAACTTTGTGAAATTGTTAAAAGTTTGTAATTTTGTAAAAACATGAGTTTTTAAAAAAAATTGGAAATAAAAAAGTGCGAAACTAAAAAGAAAAATTGAAAAGAAAACACATATATTTGCTAAATGGCTTTAGATGGGCTGGCCCGCTCATGAAACAAGCGAAGAGTGGCTACAGGCCAATAGGAATTAGCCATGCTATAGCAAGGGGTCCTATCTGCCGCTCTCTGCGGCAGAATGTCGACTGCACGCACAGTCCCTCCCGACTGGGCCGGCCCATTTGGGTAATGTACAGTACTGAACGGAAAATGCAGCCCTCAGAAAAAGACTGCGCTAAGCAGAGTTCGAACCTAAGACCAGACGCTTCAAAAAGTACATCTAGCCAATTGAGCTACCTGGTTCATAATGCATCGCAAAATATTAAGAACCAAACCGAGTGCACAATCGAATATTTTTCATTTTTTTTACAGAAAGCATTATTTTGAGAAAAAACCTGAATGTTGTATGAAATAGAGAACACTTTTAGAAATTGTGAATAAAACTTTAAAAACTCAAACATTTCGAAAAATGCAAACAATTCCTGCAAACGTGATGTTTTTTAAAATACACCCAAATATAGAAAACGTGAACTATTTTTGGAAAGCAGAACATTTTTGAATTTCCAAAAAAAATTGTATACACAGACATTATTGAAAAATGGAACATTTCTTGAAACTGCTGAACAAAACTTGAAAACATGAACAGGTTTTAAACTTGCGTACTTTTTTTAAACTCTCGGAAAAAAATGAAACAAGAGCTTTTTTTTGAATTTGTGAACAATTCTTTTAATGGAAAATTTTATTGAAATTCCCAACAAAATTTGAAAACATGAACATTTTTCTGAAATTGGTGAACAAATTTTGAAATGGGAAGATGTTATGAAACTCCTACACGAAATTAGAAAACATGATTTTTTTTAACTTATATATATTTTATTTAAAAGCGAACATTTATAATAATATGCGAACATTCTTTTAGAAAATGAAGATTATCTTTTGACTTTGTGAACAAAAATTAATAACAAGAATATTTTTTGAACTTCTGAACATTTTTCGAATTTTAGATAAGAATTTCAAGTTCCGGAGAAAAAAAGGAAATAAAAAGAGGAGAAAAAGAAATTGAAAAATGAAATACAGACACAAAAAACGAAGAAAGTAAAATAAAAAAACAGTAAAATAAAACAATGAAAAGTAAAAAAGAAAAAGAAATAGAAAAAATCAGGGCAAAACCGGTTCAAGAACCTTCTAGAAGGTTCCCAAAACCAGTCAGGAACTTTCCACAATGTTCCCAGGACCGGACAGTGTGCTATCTCGTATTTGGGCTGGCCCATCTTGATCGCTTGGTCGTTCGCCTCTGTCCGAAGCAGCGACAATTGGGTGATCCTATGTTCCGCTCTTTACGGCAGAACGTCGAAAAATGTTCTGTGAAGTTTCCTGACTGGGCCGGCCCAGGTGGCTAGCGAGCAGTGCAAAGCGGAAAACTGTAACGCTAAAAAAAAGGCGCGCTCAGTAAGGCTCAAACTAGATAGCAGGTGGTTAAGGCAAAGTGGTGTTCACCAGTTGAGCTAGCTGGCCATATTGTGCACTAAGCTGCGCAGAAACTTAAGAACCAAACCGAATGTAGATCCGAACATTTTCTAAATTTTGATCGCAAAAAAATTCTGAAAAAAAAACATAATATTCTACGAAATCCGAACACTTTTAAAAATTGTGAACAAAATTTGACAAGACTCAAATATTTCGAAAAAAAGCAAACAATTTTAGGAAGCAAGATTATTTTTTGAACTCCCCGTAAAATTGAAAGCACAAACACCATTTAAAATATTGCAAACATCTTTAGAAAATTCCGAACAAAATTTCATAAATTTCAAAGAGGAACATTTTTCAATCTCGTGAAACTTTTTTGAAGACATAATCATTGTTTAATATATCGTGAACATTTTTTGAAACTCCCAAACAAAATTTGAAATGTGTGATCAAATTTTTGAAATGGGAACATTTTATGAAACTCACGAACAAAAATTTCAAACATGAACATTTTTTTCTAAATTGTGAACAAATTTTGAATTAGGAACATTTATTGAAACTCAGGAACAAAAATATAATACAAACATTATTCTTAAATTTGCTAACAAATTTTGCGAAGTTGTGAAATTTGAAAATAAAAACATAAATAAAAGAAACAGAAACTAAACAAAACAAATCAAAAAGGAAACAAACATAAACTATGTGAAATCACTAGTTAAAGAGTACTCGTTGTGAAGATCATTCCAATTCCCAGGTTGCGACAAGTAGGGCGCTGCATGTGCGCCACTTGTCGCAACCTAAGATTTTTTTTCTTTTTTTGTAGATCCGTTTATTCAAAACGTTTTATCTCTTAAACCGTGCGTCCAGTTCGCGTCGAGATATTCAAAACTAGATCCCGTGTTGATAGATTTTGACGAATTTTTTTTTCACGAAAAAAACCGGACGAAAAAAATAGAGGAAAAAACCGAACCAGGAGCACGGGCAGATTCGAGTATAGCATCATTCAGTTGGTGTTCTGAAATAATCTGGATCCCCTTCCCTTTCCGAAAGAGGCGCGCCCGTGCCTCTGACGAAATCACAACCGTGCCTCTCGCAGAAGCAAAAACGTGACTCTCGCGAAAGAAAAAAAATACATAAAACACTTTTTTTTTCGTTTCCGAGGAGTTATGGTTGTGACTCTCGCGAAAGCACAATCATGCCTCTCGCGGAAGCAAAAAAACAGAAAACTTTTTTTTCGTTTCCAAGAGGCAGGCCCGTGACTCTCGCGAAAGCACAACCGTGCCTCTCACGGAAGCAAAACCGTGCCTCTCGCGAAAAGAAAAAAACGTGTTTTTTTTTCGTTTCCATGAGGCACGGGCGTGCCTCTCACGAAAGGGAAAAGCTAGGGAAGACCGGTGAAAAACCAAAACATTGAAAAACCCCAGGAAAAACCATTTTAAAAGCCAAAACCGCGTGCGGAAAAATAAAAAAAATCCAGAGGAAGCGCCCAGAGCGTGACATTTGGCGAATCGCTGAGAGCGCGCCAAGTGGCGCTGATCGTTGTGAGGCTTCCGAAGGAGCGCTCGTTAATTAGTCGCTCTCGAAACTATTTATAAGTGGACCAGCCCATGTCTGTCGCTCGCTGTGCTTCTCTGTGGGATTGCTTGACAGTTCGTCGCATCAAGCGGCGAATAGGATTTACCGCAACAACTTGACGCAGCGAGCCTCCGTTAGGAAATTCCCGCCATAGCCACCAAACGCGCAAACACATGGCCTCACGTGCACTTCGAAAAAAATTCATTCATAAAAAATGCCAAAAATGGTTGGGATTCAAAAAATATTGTGAATGAGAAAACATAATCACTAATTTGAAATTACTCAAATTCGAATACATATTCATGAATTTAAAAAATGTTCACTGATATTAATTTGTTTTATGAATTGCAAAACATGTTCATCAAATATAAAAATATCCCAAATTTAAAAAAAAACATCATGGATTTGAAAAACAAATCCAGAATTTAAATAACATTGTGAGACAAGGTTCAAAATTTGGAAACATATTCAGAATTAATAAACTTCTTAGTTTTAAAAATGTTCTTGGATTTTTAAAAAATATTCGACAATTAAATATAAACAAATTTGAATAAATTTCCCAAATTTTGAAAGAGTAGTTTTCACATTTTAAAATTGTTCTCATATTTCAAACAAATTGTATGAATTTGAAAATTGTTCCTGGATTTAAATTTTTCATGAATTTGATAATTTTTCATAGGTTTCAAAATATGTTCTGATTTTTCTATAAATGAACTTGAAAATAATTCTCCTATATAAAAACTGAATTTTCCAAAATGTTTACTAATTGAGAAAAATCCAGGACTTCAAAAAAATGTTAATGAATTTTGAAACTATTCTCATATTTGAAAAAGAAACCAAATTCTAAAAATCTACCCATATTTCAATAAATGTTCATGAATTTTAAAAATAATCATATTTAGCAAATGTTCTTGAAATGTACTGCGATGGGAAGAAGCACGTCCCTTCAAATCTTGATATTAATATGAATTGTGGAAGGAACTGAAAGACCGTAATGACACCAAAATAAATTTCAAAGGATTGCTAGCCAAGATGAAAGGTGACAGCACACCAAATTTTGTCAGGACATTTCTCTTGTACACCATAGGCAAATATGTATGCCGAACAAAAGAGGAGTATGTGGATAACAAATATATTGAGATTGTTAGAAACGTTGAGACGATAAAGGGCACAAATCTTGGACAGCTAACACTTGACTATCTTATGGATAACGTGTAGAATTTTGTAAATGGTGAGGCCAATCTGGAGGGGAACCTATCACTGCTGCAGGTAATTCGCAGTAGTACAATTATCAATTACCTAACACACATTACATAATGTACGAGAATGTTTGTAAACTGCTTTTGTTGGCATGCAGACATGGTACTATGAGAAGTTCAGAGTGCACCAATTGAACTCTAGCATCTCGTATGAATAAGGGATAAGGCCGCTGATCCAGAACTGGAGCGAGGAGAAGGCAACAAAGGTTGACAATATAATCAGAATAATTATCTGGGAGTTGGAGAGGTAAAATGTCAGCACATTGACTGGATTATGTAACATGTTTTCTAAATCATACTAACAATACTAAACTGAAGTATGTTGAGGACTTGACGAGGCCTTTCATTCTAGCACGAGATGGTACGCTAGCCAAACCAAAAACTGGTGCTCAGGTAAGTGAGTTACATGAGGCACAAATATATATTATAACATTAACTAGTATGAAGTTATATGATTCTAACCATTTCAAAGTCTCAGATTGAGGTACTCGTCAGACGTGTATTGACTGATTTGCAAGAAGTTGCCTCCCTCGTGCGGGAGGCCGGTGCAGAACAAGTCGATAGGATGTGCGCCCTTGTACTAATGGCAAGCTCACAGAGGACCTCATCAAAGAATTGAACGTAAGCATAGAATTATGAGATTAGTATATATAATTGGAAGTTTACGTGTACAAGGTTTTTTCTAAATTAGTTTACTATGAAATTACCCTAGACTAACATGTATTTTTTTTTTAAGAAAAACGCGATGGAACATTTCCAGGAGTGCAAGACATACATCTTTCTAACCTCGGGGCACCTTCACACCCGATGGAGGCCTATGTTGAGAATGTTGAGCATGCTTATGACTAGGGGAAACAAAAGGATGTCACAGAGGCCGCTGCTAAGCACCATTGTAAGCAGGGAATAAAAAGGGATGACACGGAGACCCCCATGAAGAACCTTGATGAAGTTTTTGACGCACGCATGTTAACTTAATTATGAAACAATCATTGTCATTTCAGAAATAACATGTGATCTTCCACGTACAATATGAATCATTCGAAGGAGCTGCTGTAAAAATCGAACAGGATCTCAGGGGTGTTCGTAAGCTTTTTAAAGAAGTGGATGATATCCAGGGTGCTCATAGTTTGGATACGCAAATGCATTCCAAAGCCTCCACAAGCCTTGAAGCTTTTCAGGTGATGCACATTTTACCTATAACGGAGCAAGAATCTGCTAAAGGCTAACACGCGTTTTATTTCGTATGACAAAATTCGTCCAATAGATGGAGTAAGCACCACTCTGTGAAGGCTACGAGATCGCGAGAGCCTGACGAACCCCGTGCATTCACAGATGATGACAGCCATGATGAATCATTTCGAAAGCAGCAAGAAGTAAGTGTGGTTGAATCGACTCCACCAAATCATGGGGGCGAAAAGAAAAGGGTGGTATTGCAATTATTTAAGAATGACGAGTATGTTTCATAGGATACTGAGAAAAAAAAGGAAAAAACAAGACTCCATCAGAGTCAACAAATGATTCCGAGGACATGAACAATAAAAAGAGGCAAATCGGCTCTACCAACTTAAAAAAGAGGCCATAATTTCATTTATGTAAGAGGGAGCAACTGTTGGGGAACGTAGTAATTTCAAAAATAATCCTACGTACACGCAAGATCATGGTGATGCATAGCAACAGGAGGGGAGAGTGTTGTCCACGTACCGTCATAGACCGAAAGCGGAAGCGTTATGACAACGTGGTTGATGTAGTCGTAGGTCTTCACGATCTACCGATCCTAGTATCGAACGTACGGCACCTCCACTATCTGCACACGTTCAGCTTGGTGACGTCCCACAGACTCACGATCCAGTAGAGGTTCGAGGGAGAGTTTCGTCAGCACGACGGTGTGATAACGGTGTTGCTGAAGCTACCGATGCAGGGCTTCGCCTAAGCACCGCTACAATATGACCGAGGTGGATTATGGTGGAGGGAGGCATCGCACACGGCTAAAAGATCAATGATCAACTTGTGTGTCTATGGGGTGCCCCCCTCCCCCATATATAAAGGAGTGGAGGAGGGGGAGGGGCCGGCCCTCCTAGGCGCGCCCCAACGGGAGTCCTACTCCCATCGGAGGTAGGACTCCAACCCTTCCAAGAGTAGGAGTAGGAGAGAGGGAAGGAGGAGAGAGGGGGAAGGGAAGGGGGGCGCCGCCCCCCTCCTTGTCCAATTCAGACTAGAGGGGGAGGGGGCGCGCGGCCTACCCTGGCCGCCCCTCCTCTTCTCCACTAAGGCCCAATAGGCCAATTACACTCCCCGGGGGGGTTCGGTAACCCCGCGATACTCCGGTATTTGTCCGAACTTGCCCGGAACCCTTCCGAAGTCTAAACGCAGTCATCCAATATATCGACCTTTATGTCTCGACTATTTAGAGACTCCTCGTCATGTCCGTGATCATATCCGGTACTCCGAACTTCCTTCGGTACATCAAAACACATAAACTCGTAATATCGATCGTCACCGAACGTTAAGTGTGCGGACCCTATGGGTTTGAGAACTATGTAGACATGACCGAGACACATCTCCGTTCAATAACCAATAGCGGAACCTAGATGCTCATATTGGCTCCTACATATTCTACGAAGATCTTTATCGATCAAACCGCATAACAACATGCGTTGTTCCCTTTGTCATCAGTATGTTTCTTGCCCGAGATTCAATCGTAGGTATCTCAATACCTAGCTCAATCTCGTTACCGGCAAGTCTTTTTGCTTGTTCTGTAATGCATCATCCCGCAACTAACTCATTAGTCACATTGCTTGCAAGGCTTATAGTGATGTGCATTACCGAGAGGGCCCAGAGATACCTCTCCGACAATCGGAGTGAAAAATCCTAATCTCGATCTATGCCAACTCAACAAGTACCATCGGATACACCTGTAGAGCACCTTTATAATCACCCAGTTACGTTGTGATGTTTGGTAGCACACAAAGTGTTCCTCCGGTAATCGGGAGTTGCATAATCTCATAGTCATAGGAACATGTATAAGTCATGAAGAAAGCAATAGCAGTAAACTAAAACGATCAAGTGCTAAGCTAACGGACTGGGTCAAGTCAATCACATCTTCTCCTAATGATGTGATCCCGTTTATCAAATGACAACTCATGTCTATGGTTAGGAAACTTTAACCATCTTTGATCAACGATCTAGTCAAGTAGAGGCATACTAGTGACACTCTATTTGTCTATGTATTCGCACATGTATTATGTTTCCAGTTAATACAATTCTAGCATGAATAATAGACATTTATCATGAAATAAGGAAATAAATAATAACTTTATTATTGCCTCTAGGGCATATTTACTTCAGTCTCCCACTTGCACTAGAGTCAATAATCTAGATTACACAGTGATGATTCTAACACCCATGGAGTCTTGGTGTTGATCATGTTTTGCTCGTGAGAGAGGCTAAGTCAATGGGTCTGCAACATTCAGATCCATATATATCTTGCAAATCTCTACGTCTCCCACCTGGACTTGATCACGGATGGAATTGAAGCGTCTCTTGATGTGTTTGGTTCTCTTGTGAAATCTGGATTCCTTTGCCAAGGCAATTGCACCAGTATTGTCACAAAAGATTTTCATTGGACCCGATGCACTAGGTATGCCACCTAGATCGGATATGAAATCCTTCATCCAGACTCCCTCATTTGCTGCTTCCAAAGTAGCTATGTAATCCGCTTCACACGTAGATCTCGGCACGACGCTTTGTTTAGAACTGCACTGACTGACAGCTCCACCGTTCAATATAAGCACGTATCTGTTTTGCGATTTAGAACCGTCCAGATCAGTATCAAAGCTCGCATCGACGCAACCATTTACGACGAGCTCTTTGTCACCTCCATAAACGAGAAACAAATCCTTAGTCCTTTTCAGGTATTTCAGGATGTTCTTGACCGCTGTCCAATGATCCACCCCTGGATTACTTTGGTACCTCCCTGCTAACCTAATAGCAATGCACACATTAGGTCTGGTACACGGCATTGCATACATGATAGAGCCTATGGCAGAAGCATAGGGAACATTTTTCATTTTCTCTCTATCTTCTGCAGTGGTCAGGCATTGAGTCTGACTCAACTTCACACCTTGTAACACAGGCAAGAACCCTTTCTTTGCTTGATCTATTTTGAACTTTTTCAAAACTTTATCAAGGTATGTGCTTTGTGAAAGTCCAATTAAGCGCCTTGATCTATCTCTATAGATCTTGATGCCCAATATATAAGCAGCTTCACCGAGGTCTTTCATTGAAAAACTCTTATTCACGTATCCTTTTATGCTATCCAGAAATTCTATATCATTTCCAATCAACAACATGTCATCTTCATATAGTATTAGAAATTCTACATAGCTCCCACTCACTTTCTTGTAAATACAGGCTTCTCCAAAAGTTTGTATAAAACCATATGCTTTGATCACACTATCAAAACGTTTATTCCAACTCCGAGAGGCTTGTACCAGTCCATAAATGGATCGCTGGATCTTGCACACTTTGTTAGCACATTTTGGATCGACAAAACCTTCTGGTTGCATCATATACAACTCTTCTTCTATCAATCCATTTAGGAATGCAGTCTTGACATCCATTTGCCAAATTTCATAATCATAAAATGTGGCAATTGCTAACATGATTCGGACAGACTGAAGCATCACTACGGGTGAGAAAGTCTCATCATAGTCAACCCCTTGAACTTGTCGAAAACCTTTCGCAAGAAGTCGAGCTTTCTAGACAGTAACATTACCGTCAGCGTCAGTCTTCTCCCTGAAGATCCATTTATTCTCTATGGCTTGCCAATCATTGGGCAAGTCAACCAAAGTCCGCACTTTGTTCTCGTACATGGATCCCATCTCAGATTTCATGGCCTCAAGCCATTTTGCGGAATCTGGGCTCATCATCGCTTCCTCATAGTTCGTAGGTTCGCCATGGTCAAGTAACATGACCTCCAGAATAGGATTACTGTACCACTCTTGTGCAGATCTTACTCTGGTTGACCTACGAGGTTCAGTAGTAACTTGATCTGAAGTTTCTAGATCAATATCATTAGCTTCCTCACTAATTGGTGTAGGTGTCACAGGACCCGGTTTCTGTGATGAACTACTTTCCAATAAGGGAGCAGGTACAATTACCTCATCAAGTTCTACTTTCCTCCCACTCACTTCTTTCGAAAGAAACTCCTTCTCTGGAAAGGATCCATTCTTTGCAACAAATGTCTTGCCTTCGGATCTGTGATAGAAGGTGTACCCAACAGTCTCCTTTGGGTATCCTATGAAGACAGATTTCTCCGATTTGGGTTCGATCTTATCAGGTTGAAGCTTTTTCACATAAGCATCGCAGCCCCAAACTTTAAGAAACAACAACTTTGGTTTCTTACCAAACCACAGTTCATAAGGCGTCGTCTCAACGGATTTAGATGGTGCCCCATTTAACGTGAATGCAGCCGTCTCTAAAGCATAACCCCAAAACGATAGCGGTAAATCAGTAAGAGACATCATACATCGCACCATATCTAATAAAGTGCGGTTACGACGTTCGGACGCACCATTATGTTGTGGAGTTCCAGGTGGCGTGAGTTGCGAAACTATTCCGCATTGTTTCAAATGAAGACCAAACTCGTAACTCAAATATTCTCCTCTACGATCAGATCGTAGAAACTTTATTTTCTTATTACGATGATTTTCCACTTCACTTTGAAATTCTTTGAACTTTTAAAATGTTTCTGATTTATGTTTCATTAAGTTGATATACCCATATCTGCTTAAATCATCTATGAAGGTGAGAAAATAACGATACCCGCCGCTAGCCTCAATATTCATCGGACCACATACATCAGTATGTATGATTTCCAACAAATCTGTTGCTCGCTCCATTGTTCCGGAGAACGGCGTTTTAGTCATCTTGCCCATGAAGCATGGTTCGCAAGTACCAAGTGATTCATAATCAAGTGATTCCAAAATTCCATTAGTATGGAGTTTCTTCATGCGCTTTACACCAATATGACCTAAACGGCAGTGCCACAAATAAGTTGCACTATTATTATCAACTCTGCATCTTTTGGCTTCAACATTATGAATATGTGTATCACTATAATCGAGATTCAACAACAATAGACCACTCTTCAAGGGTGCATGACCATAAAAGATATTACTCATAAAAATAGAACAACCATTATTCTCAGATTTAAATGAATAACCGTCTTGCATCAAACAAGATCCAGATATAATGTTCATGCTTAACACTGGCACCAAATAACAATTATTCAGGTCTAAAACTAATCCTGAAGGTAGATGTAGAGATAGCGTGCCGACCGCGATCACATCGACTTTGGAACCATTTCCCACGCGCATCGTCACCTCGTCCTTAGCCAATCTTCGCTTAATCCATAGTCCCTGTTTCGAGTTGCAAATGTTAGCAACAGAACCAGTATCAAATAACCAGGTGCTACTGCGAGCTTTAGTAAGGTACACATCAATAACATGTATATCACATATACCTTTGTTCACCTTGCCATCCTTCTTACCTGCCAAATACTTTGGGCAGTTCCGCTTCCCGTGGCCAGTCCCTTTGCAATAGAAGCACTCAGTCTCAGGCTTAGGTCCAGACTTGGGTTTCTTCTCTTGAGCAGCAACTTGTTTGCAGTTCTTCTTGAAGTTCCCCTTCTTCTTCCCTTTACCCCTTTTCTTGAAACTGGTGGTCTTGTTGACCATCAACACTTGATGCTCCTTCTTGATTTCTACCTCCGCAGCCTTTAGCATCGCGAAGAGCTCGGGAATTGTATTTTCCATCCCTTGCATATTATAGTTCATCACGAAGCTCTTGTAGCTTGGTGGCAGTGATTGAAGAATTCTGTCAATGACACTATCATCAGGAAGATTAACTCCCATTAAATCAAGTGATTATTATACCCAGACATTTTGAGTATATGTTCACTGACAGAACTATTATCCTTCATCTTGCAGCTATAGAACTTATTGGAGACTTCATATCTATCAATTTGGGCATTTGCTTGAAATATTAACTTCAGCTCCTGAAACATCTCATACGCTCCATGATGTTCAAAACATCGTTGAAGTCCCGGTTCTAAGCCGTAAAGCATGGCACACTGAATTATCGAGTAGTCATCAGCTTTGCTCTCCCAGACATTCACAACATCCGGCGTTGCTCCTGCAGCGGGTCTTGCACCTAGTGGTGCTTCCAGGACGTAATTCTTCTATGCAGCAATGAGGATAATCCTCAAGTTACGGATCTAGTCCGTGTAAGTGCTACCATCATCTTTCAACTTAGCTTTCTCAAGGAACACATTAAAATTCAATGGAACAACATCACGGGCCATCTATCTACAACAACATAGACAAGCAAAATACTATCAGGTACTAAGTTCATGATAAATTAAAGTTCAATTAATCAAATTACTTAAGAACTCCCACTTAGATAGACATCCCTCTAATCATCTAAGTGATCACGTGATCCAAATCAACTAAACCATGTCCGGTCATCACGTGAAATGGAGTAGTTTTCAATGGTGAACATCACTATGTTGATCATATCTACTATATGATTCACGCTCGACCTTTCGGTCTCAGTGTTCCGAGGCCATATCTGCATATGCTAGGCTCGTCAAGTTTAACCCGAGTATTTCTGCGTGTGCAAAACTGGCTTGCACCCGTTGTATGTGAACGTAGAGCTTATCACACCTGATCATCACGTGGTGTCTCTGCACAACGAACTTTGGCAACGGTGCATACTCAGGGAGAACACTTATACCTTGAAATTTAGTGAGAGATCATCTTATAATGCTACCGTCAATCAAAGCAAAATAAGATGTATAAAAGATAAACATCACATGCAAGCAATATAAGTGATATGATATGGCCATCATCATCTTGTGCCTTTGATCTCCATCTCCAAAGCATCGTCCTGATAACCGCCGTCACTGACGCACCACCTTGATCTCCATCGTAGCATCGTTGTCGTCTCGCCAACTATTGTTTCTACGACTATCGCTACTGCTTAGTGATAAAGTAAAGCAATTACATGGCGATTGCATTTCATACAATAAAGCGAGAACCATATGGCTCCTGCCAGTTGCCGATAACTCTGTTACAAAACATGATCATCTCATACAATAAATATAACATCATGTCTTGACCATATCACATCACAACATGCCCCGCAAAACAAGTTAGACGTCCTCTACTTTGTTGTCGCAAGTTTTACGTGGCTGCTACGGGCTAACCAAGAACCATTCTTAGCTACGCATCAAAACCACAATGATATTTCGTCAAGTTAGTGATGTTTTAACCTTCAGCAAGGACCGGGCGTAGCCACACTCGATTCAACTAAAGTTGGAGAAACTAACACCCGCCAGCCACCTGTGTGCGAAGCACGTCGGTAGAACTAGTCTCGCTTAAGCGTACGTGTAATGTCGGTTCGGGCCGCTTCATCCAACAATACCGCCGAATCAAAGTATGACATGCTGGTAAGCAGTATGACTAGTATCGCCCACAACTCACTTGTGTTCTACTCGTGCATATAACATCTACGCATAAACCTGGCTCGGATGCCACTGTTGGGGAACGTAGTAATTTCAAAAAAATTCCTACGTACATGCAAGATCATGGTGATGCATTACAACGAGAGGGGAGAGTGTTGTCCACGTACCCTCGTAGACTGAAAGCTGAAGCATTATGACAACGCGGTTGATGTAGTCGTACGTCTTCATGATCGACCGATCCTAGTATCAAAAATACGGCACCTCCGCGATCTGCACACGTTCAGCTCGGTGACGTCCCACAAACTCAAGATCCAGTAGAGCTTCGAGGGAGAGTTCCGGCAGCACAATGGTGTGATGACGGCGTTGATGAAGCTACCGACGCAGGGCTTCGTCTAAGCACCGCTACGATATGACCGAGGTGGACTATGGTGGAGGGGGGCATCGCACATGGCTAAAAGATCAATGACCAACTTGTGTGTCTATGGGGTGCTCCCTCCCCCATATATAAAGGAGTGGAGGAGGGGGAGGGGCCGACCCTCCTAGGAGCGCCCCAAGGGGAGTCCTACTCCCACCGGGAGTAGGACTCCAACCCTTCCAAGAGTAGGAGTAGGAGAGAGGGAAGGAGGAGAGAAGGGGAAGGAAAGGGGGCACCGCCCCCTCCTTGTCCAAAGATAAAACTAGTTATATTAATTTTCTTACTAAAAATTCATTAGTTCTATTAATTCAACTATCTCTTACTAAAAATAAACTAGTTCGCCTAAGCACCGCTATGATATGACCGAGGTGGATTATGGTGGAGGGGGGCACCGCACTCGGCTAAAAGATCAATGATCAACTTGTGTTTCTATGGGGTGCCCCCCTCCCCCGTATATAAAGGAGTGGAGGAGGGGGAGGGGCCGGCCCTCCTAGGCGTGCCCCAAGGGGAGTCCTACTCCCACCGAAGGTAGGACTCCGACCCTTCCAAGAGTAGGAGTAGGAGAGAGGGGGAAGGAAAGGGGGGCGCCGCCCCCCTCCTTGTCCAATTCAGACTAGAGGGGGAGGGGGCGCGTGGCCTACACTTGCCGCCCCTCCTCTTCTCCACTAAGGCCCAATAGGCCAATTACACTCCCCGGGGGGTTTCGGTAACCCCGCGATACTCCGGTATTTGTCCGAACTTGCCCGGAACCCTTCCGAAGTCCAAACGCAGTCATCCAATATATCGATCCTTATGTCTCGACTATTTAGAGACTCCTCGTCATGTCCGTGATCATATCTAGGACTCCTAACTTCCTTCGGTACATCAAAACACATAAACTCATAATATCGATCGTCACCGAACATTAAGTGTGCGGACCCTACGGGTTCGAGAACTATGTAGACATGACCGAGACACATCTCCGTTCAATAACCAATAGCGGAACCTAGATGCTCATATTGGCTCCTACATATTCTACGAAGATCTTTATTGATCAAACCGCATAACAACATGCGTTGTTCCCTTTGTCATTAGTATGTTTCTTGCCTTAGATTCAATCGTAGGTATCTCAATACCTAGCTCAATCTCGTTACCGGCAAGTCTCTTTGCTTGTTCTGTAATGCATCATCCCGCAACTAACTCATTAGTCACATTGCTTGCAAGGCTTATAGTGATGTGCATTACCGAGAGGGCCCAGAGATACCTCTCCGATAATCGGAGTGAAAAATCCTAATCTCGATCAATGCCAACTCAACAAGTACCATCAGAGACACCTGTAGAGCACCTTTATAATCACCCAGTTATGTTGTGATGTTTGGTAGCACACAAAGTGTTGCTTCGGTAATCAGGAGTTGCATAATCTCATAGTCATAGGAACATGTATAAATCATGAAGAAAGCAATAGCAGTAAACTAAAACGATCAAGTGCTAAGCTAACGGAATGGGTCAAGTCAATCACATCTTCTCCTAATGATGTGATCCCATTTATCAAATGACAACTCATGTCTATGGTTAGGAAACTTTAACCATCTTTGATCAACGATCTAGTCAAGTAGAGGCATACTAGTGACACTCTATTTGTCTATGTATTCACACATGTATTATGTTTCCAGTTAATACAATTCTAGCATGAATAATAGACATTTATCATGAAATAAGGAAATAAATAATAACTTTATTATTGCCTCTAGGGCATATTTACTTCAGTCTCCCACTTGCACTAGAGTCAATAATCTAGATTACACAGTGATGATTCTAACACCCATGGAGTCTTGGTGCTGATCATGTTTTGCTCGTGAGAGAGGCTAAGTCAATGGGTCTGCAACATTCAGATCCATATATATCTTGCAAATCTCTATGTCTCCCACCTGGACTTGATCACGGATGGAATTGAAGCGTCTCTTAATGTGTTTGGTTCTCTTGTGAAATCTGGATTCATGTGCCAAGGCAATTGCACCAGTATTGTCACAAAAGATTTTCATTGGACCCGATGCACTAGGTATGACACCTAGATCAGATATGAAATCCTTCATCCAGACTCCTTCATTTGCTGCTTCCAAAGCAGCTATGTAATCCGCTTCACACGTAGATCCCGCCACGACGCTTTGTTTAGAACTGCACTGACTGACAGCTCCACCGTTCAATATAAGCACGTATCTGGTTTGCGATTTAGAACCGTCTGGATCAGTGTCAAAGCTTGCATCGACGTAACCATTTATGACGAGCTCTTTGTCACCTCCATAAACGAGAAACATATCCTTAGTCCTTTTTAGGTATTTTAGGATGTTCTTGACCGCTGTCCAATGATCCACTCCTGGATTACTTTGGTACCTCCCTGCTAACCTAATAGCAAGGCACACATCAGGTCTGGTACACGGCATTTCATACATGATAGAGCCTATGGCAGAAGCATAGGGAACATTTTTCATTTTCTCTCTATCTTCTGTAGTGGTCAGGCATTGAGTCTGACTCAACTTCACACCTTGTAACACACGAAAGAACCCTTTCTTTGCTTGATCCATTTTGAACTTTTTCAAAACTTTATCAAAGTATGTGCTTTGTGAAAGTCCAATTAAGCGCCTTGATCTATCTCTATAGATCTTGATGCCCAATATATAAGCAGCTTCACCGAGGTCTTTCATTGAAAAACTCTTATTCACGTATCCTTTTATGCTATCCAGAAATTCTATATCATTTCCAATCAACAACATGTCATCTTCATATAGTATTAGAAATGCTACAGAGCTCCCACTCACTTTCTTGTAAATACAGGCTTCGCCAAAAGTTTGTATAAAACCATATGCTTTGATCACACTATCAAAACGTTTATTCCAACTCCGAGAGGCTTGTACCAGTCCATAAATGGATCGCTGGATCTTGCACACTTTGTTAGCACATTTTGGATCGACAAAACCTTCTGGTTGCATCATATACAACTCTTCTTCTATCAATCCATTCAGGAATGCAGTTTTGACATCCATTTGCCAAATTTCATAATCATAAAATGCGGCAATTGCTAACATGATTTGGACAGACTTAAGCATTGCTACGGGTGAGAAAGTCCCATCATAGTCAACCCCTTGAACTTGTCGAAAACCTTTCGCAACAAGTCGAGCTTTCTAGATAGTAACATTACCGTCAGCGTCAGTCTTCTTCTTGAAGATCCATTTATTCTCGATGGCTTGCCAACATCGGGCAAGTCAACCAAAGTCCACACTTTGTTCTCGTACATGGATCCCATCTCAGATTTCATGGCCTCAAGCCATTTTGCGGAATCTGGGCTCATCATCGCTTCCTCATAGTTCGTAGGTTCGCCATGGTCAAGTAACATGACCTCCAGAATAGGATTAATGTACCACTCTTGTGCAGATCTTACTCTGCTTGACCTACGAGGTTCGGTAGTAACTTGATCTGAAGTTTCTTGATCAATATCATTAGCTTCCTCACTAATTGGTGTAGGTGTCACAGGAACCGGTTTCTGTGATGAACTACTTTCCAATAAGGGAGCAGGTACAATTACCTCATCAAGTTCTACTTTCCTCCCACTCACTTCTTTCGAGAGAAACTCCTTCTCTGGAAAGGATCCATTCTTTGCAACAAATGTCTTGCCTTCGGATCTGTGATAGAAGGTGTACCCAACAGTCTCCTTTGGGTATCCTATGAAGACACATTTCTCCGATTTGGGTTCGATCTTATCAGGTTGAAGCTTTTTCACATAAGCATCGCAGCCCCAAACTTTAAGAAACGACAACTTTGGTTTCTTACCAAACCACAGTTCATAAGGCGTCGTCTCAACGGATTTAGATGGTGCCCCATTTAACGTGAATGCAGCCGTCTCTAAAGCATAACCCCAAAACGATAGCGGTAAATCAGTAAGAGACATCATAGATCGCACCATATCTAATAAAGTGCGGTTACAACGTTCGGACACACCATTATGTTGTGGAGTTCCGGGTGGCGTGAGTTGTGAAACTATTCCGCATTGTTTCAAATGAAGACCAAACTCGTAACTCAAATATTCTCCTCTACGATCAGATCGTAGAAACTTTATTTTCTTATTACGATGATTTTCCACTTCACTTTGAAATTCTTTGAACTTTTAAAATGTTTCCGATTTATGTTTCATTAAGTTGATATACCCATATCTGCTTAAATCATCTATGAAGGTGAGAAAATAACAATACCCGCCGCTAGCCTCAATATTCATCGGACCACATACATCAGTATGTATGATTTCCAACAAATCTGTTGCTCGCTCCATTGTTCCGGAGAACGGCGTTTTAGTCATCTTGCCCATGAGGCATGGTTCGCAAGTACCAAGTGATTCATAATCAAGTGATTCCAAAATTCCATTAGTATGGAGTTTCTTCATGCGCTTTACACCAATATGACCTAAACGGCAGTGCCACAAATAAGTTGCACTATTATTATCTACTCTGCATCTTTTGGCTTCAACATTATGAATATGTGTATCACTATAATTGAGATTCAACAACAATAGACCACTCTTCAAGGGTGCATGACCATAAAAGATATTACTCATAAAAATAGAACAACCATTATTCTCAAATTTAAATGAATAACCGTCTCACATCAAACAAGATCCAGATATAATGTTCATGCTTAACGCTAGCACCAAATAACAATTATTCAGGTCTAGAACTAATCCTGAAGGTAGATGTAGACGTAGCGTGCTGACCGCGATCACATCGACTTTGGAACCATTTCCCACGCGCATCGTCACCTTGTCCTTAGCCAATCTTCGCTTAATCCATAGTCCCTGTTTTGAGTTGCAAATGTTAGCAACAGAACCAGTATCAAATACCCAGGTGCTACTGCGAGCTTTAGTAAGGTACACATCAATAACATGTATATCACATATACCTTTGTTCACCTTGCCATCCTTCTTACCTGCCAAATACTTTGGGCAGTTCCGCTTCCCATGGCCAGTCCCTTTGCAGTAGAAGCACTCAGTCTCAGGCTTAGGTCCAGACTTGGGTTTCTTCTATTGAGCAGCAACTTGTTTGCAGTTCTTCTTGAAGTTCCCCTTCTTCTTCCCTTTACCCCTTTTCTTGAAACTAGTGGTCTTGTTGACCATCAACACTTGATGCTCCTTCTTGATTTCTACCTCCGCAGCCTTTAGCATCGCGAAGAGCTTGGGAATTGTATTTTCCATCCCTTGCATATTATAGTTCATCACGAAGCTCTTGTAGCTTGGTGGCAGTGATTGAAGAATTCTGTCAATGACACTATCATCAGGAAGATTAACTCCCATTAAATCAAGTGATTATTATACCCAGACATTTTGAGTATATGTTCACTGACAGAACTATTCTCCTTCATCTTGCAACTATAGAACTTATTGGAGACTGCATATCTATCAATTTGGGCATTTTCTTGAAATATTAACTTCAGCTCCTGAAACATCTCATACGCTCCATGATGTTCAAAACATCGTTGAAGTCCCGGTTCTAAGCCGTAAAGCATGGCACACTAAATTATTGAGTAGTCATCAGCTTTGCTCTGCCAGACATTCACAACGTCCGGCGTTGCTCCTGCAGTGGGTCTTGCACCTAGTGGTGCTTCCGGGACGTAATTCTTCTATGCAGCAATGAGGATAATCCTCAAGTTACGGATCCAGTCCGTGTAAGTGCTACCATCATCTTTCAACTTAGCTTTCTCAAGGAACACATTAAAATTCAACGGAACAACATCACGGGCCATCTATCGACAACAACATAGACAAGCAAAATACTATCAGGTACTAAGTTCATGATAAATTAAAGTTCAATTAATCAAATTACTTAAGAACTCCCACTTAGATAGACATCCCTCTAATCATCTAAGTGATCACATGATCCAAATCAACTAAACCATGTCCGATCATCACGTGAAATGGAGTAGTTTTCAATGGTGAACATCACTATGTTGATCATATCTACTATATGATTCACGCTCGACCTTTCGGTCTCAGTGTTCCGAGGCCATATCTGCATATGCTAGGCTCGTCAAGTTTAACCCGAGTATTTCTGCGTGTGCAAAACTGGCTTGCACCCGTTGTATGTGAACGTAGAGCTCATCACACCCGATCATCACGTGGTGTCTCTGCACGACGAACTTTGGCAACGGTGCATACTCAGGGAGAACACTTATACCTTGAAATTTAGTGAGAGATCATCTTATAATGCTACCGTCAATCAAAGCAAAATAATATGTATAAAAGATAAACATCACATGCAATCAATATAAGTGATATGATATGGCCATCATCATCTTGTGCCTTTGATCTTCATCTCCAAAGCATCGTCCTGATAACCATCATCACCGACGCGCCACCTTGATCTCCATCGTAGCATCGTTGTCGTCTCGCCAACTATTGCTTCTACGACTATCGCTACTGCTTAGTGATAAAGTAAAGCAATTACATGGCGATTGCATTTCATACAATAAAGCGAGAACCATATGGCTCCTGCCAGTTGCCGATAACTCTGTTACAAAACATGATCATCTCATACAATAAATATAACATCATGTCTTGACCATATCACATCACAACATGCCCCGCAAAACAAGTTAGACGTCCTCTACTTTGTTGTCGCAAGCTTTACATGGCTGCTATGGGCTAACCAAGAACCGTTCTTAGCTACGCATGAAAGCCACAATGATATTTCGTCAAGTTAGTGATGTTTTAACCTTCAACAAGGACCGGACGTAGCCACACTCGATTCAACTAAAGTTGGAGAAACTAACACCCGCCAGCCACCTTTGTGTGAAGCACGTCGGTAGAACTAGTCTCGCTTAAGCGTACGTGTAATGTCGGTCCGGGCCGCTTCATCCAACAATACCGCCGAATCAAAGTATGACATGCTGGTAAGCAGTATGACTAGTATCGCCCACAACTCACTTGTGTTCTACTCGTGCATATAACATCTACGCATAAACCTGGCTCGGATGCCACTGTTGGGGAACGTAGTAATTTCAAAAAAAATTCCTACGTACACGCCAGATCATGGTGATGCATTACAACGAGAGAGGAGAGAGTTGTCCATGTACCCTCGTAGACTGAAAGCTGAAGCATTATGACAACGCGGTTGATGTAGTCGTACGTCTTCATGATCGACTGATCCTAGTACCGAACATACGGCACCTCCGCGATCTGCACACATTAAGCTCGGTGACGTCCCACAAACTCATGATCCAGTAGAGCTTCGAGGGAGAGTTCCGGCAGCACGATGGTGTGATGACGGCATTGATGAAGCTACCGACGCAGGGCTTCGTCTAAGCACCGCTACGATATGACCGAGGTGGATTATGGTGGAGGGGGGCATCGCACACGGCTAAAAGATCAATGACCAACTTGTGTGTCTATGGGGTGCCCCTCCCCCATATATAAAGGAGTGGTGGAGGGGGAGGGGCCGACCCTCCTAGGAGCGCCCCAAGGGGAGTCCTACTCCCACCGGGAGTAGGACTCCAACCCTTCCAAGAGTAGGAGTAGGAGAGACGGAAGGAGGAGAGAAGGGGAAGGAAAGGGGGGCACCGCCCCCCTCCTTGTCCAATGATAAAACTAGTTATATTAATTTTCTTACTAAAAATTCATTAGTTCTATTAATTCAACTAGTTCTTACTAAAAATAAACTAGTTCAACTACTTTTCTTAATTTACTTATTAAATATTTTAAACACTTACTGAAAACAGAAAAAAAA
>NC_041388.1:511673112-511695534 GCF_002162155.2 Triticum dicoccoides
GGAGGATGGAGGGGGAGGCCGGAGGAGGAGGGAGGGGCGGTGGGAGTAGAGCGGCCGGAGGGAGGGGAGGAGGGAGGAGGGAGGAGGCAGGACAGAGGGAGTACCTCGGTGGAGAGGAGCAATGAGGCGGCGGCGGACGACGGAACCGGCACGAGCGAGAGTGAGAGTGAGAGGGAGAGTGAGTGAAACGGTCGGGCGCATGTAGGATAAGGTAAGTAAGTAGTAGCGCGTTTTCCTAGAAGCGCTACTGCTATGGGACATAGCAGTAGCGCCGACTAGAGATACGCGCTACTGCTAAGTGGGGCTAGCCATCCCCGCCAGTACAAACATAGCAGCAACGCATTTTCCTAGCACACACGCTACTGCTAAAGTAGTAGCAGTAGCGCAGTTTATCTAAAAACGCTACTACTAAGTAGCAGTAGCGCCTATTTATGTCCAGCGCTATGTATAAGGTTTTCCATAGTACTGGTTGCTGATACACCTAAAACGCACGCTACTGCTAGGATTTTCTGTAGTAGTGAGGAGCCCATGGATGAACAGTCGCATGTGGATGCTGGAGGAGGTCATCGGTGGATGAACACTAGCCCGTGGAGGCTGGCGGAGGTCAACAGTAGAGATGAACAATATCCCATGGAGTCCTGTTTTGCGGTACGCCACACCCCTCCCGATGAACAGGACCCCCGTTTCGACCGTAGCGCTCCAACTCAAGTCCGTTTCCTCCGTTTTGCGGTATGCCACACCCCTCCCGATCAACAGGACTCCATTTCGACCATAGGAGGTCCAAGAGAAGTCCGTTTCGTCTGTTTTGCAGTACGCCAGACCGCACACGATGAACAGGATCCCATTTTGACCGTGGCCGGTCGAACACAAGGCCGTTTCCTCCGTTCTGCGGTACGCCAAGCTTTGTTTCCATCGGCTGTTCCGTCCAAGCCCCCACTCCCCCAATGAACACGACGACGTATTCCATTCCGACCCAACCAGTTGGCTCCCCTGCGAGTGTTGATGACCGACACGTAAGCGCACCTTGCGGGTTCAACAACTATGGAAATCGCTTCTGGACCCCAAAACCGTGAGTAATAGTCCACGAAACGGGTCAGAATTGGCCAAAACTGTAAGTGTTGACGACGGACATGTAAATGCACCCCGGGGATCGTCAATCGTGGAAATTGCTTTAGGACCCCAAAACGGTGAGTTACTGTGCACGAAACGGACCAGAATCGGCCAAAACTACGATTATTGATGACCGACACGTAAGTGCACCTTGGGGTTCAACAACCATGGAAATTGCTTTGGGACCCCAAAACAGTGAGTAATAGTCCACGAAACGGGACAAAATCAACAAAAACCGCGAGTGTTGATGACCAACACGTAAACGCGCCATGGGGTTCATCAATCGTGGAAATCACCCCGGGACCCAAAAACAATGAGTAATAGTCCATGAAATGGGTCAAGATCGACAAAAACCGCGAGTGTTGATGACCGACACATAAACGCACCCCGGGGTTCATGAATCGTGGAAATCACTCCGGGACTCCAAAACGGTGAGTAATAGTACACGAAACGGGCCACAATCGGCCAAGACTACGAGTGTTGATGACCGACACGTAAGCGCATCTTGGGGTTCAAACACTATGGAAATCGCTTCGGAATCCCAAAACGGTGAGTAATAATCCATGAAACGGCTTAGAATTGGAAAAACCATGTGTGTTGACGACGGACACTTATGTTGGAACCGACTAGCCCTAGATCTAGCCCTCTCTTCCCTTGCACTGATCTCTCTCTCTCTCTCTCTCTCTCTCTCTCTCTCTCTCTCTCCAGTCGTGGCACGAACCAACGATGATGTTTTTGCTCACGCGCTCGAAAGTCACTTCCATGAGCATGAACTCGTCACCCTGTCCGCTACAACACACGGGTGGGAGGGTTTTATACCTGCGTCCATCGACGCTCTACACCGGGCCCCCGACGCACCCCCCCCCTCCGCGAACTCCCCACGTCCTCGCACTCTTGGCCCGTGCTCCCGCCACGCACGCACGCTATCCGCGCGACCAGGTCCAGTGCCTGACATGGTCTACACCCGCGCCCGTTGCGCCAATAGACACATGCACACATCCTCGTGCTGCACACGCACGCACACACACACCTATGCCACGGCACCAGTCGCTCCCGACAGACCCGACGTTCGCCCATACACGCGCCTGCGCGTGCCCAATGCGGACACCGCGGCTTATTCACCCAACACTCACCCCCCTAAGCCACGCTCAGAGCAGGCCGGCATCCTCAACATCGCCTTCCGCAAATAGGGCTCGCTCCGGGATCGACTTCTTCTGCCTCTGCGGGTAGTCTCACTTGAAGTGCCCATGATCGCCGCACTTGTAGCACCATCCCCGCCGATTGCCAACGAAGCCTGATGCCTCGCTGCATGCGTCATCGTCGTCCCGCGCTCCGCATTGACGCTGCTCCCGTGCCCGCCACTGCGCCGTCGTGTACAACAGCTCACTGGCAGCCCACTTGCCGCTCGCCTGTCCACGCCGACGCAGCCGCTCGTCGAACGCCTTTAGGCACCCGAGCGGCTTCTTCACCATCGTCGTGTTTTCCAGCTCTGATCCCAGCCCGGCGTAGGTTGCCGCCAGGCTACTGATTTTTCCAGTGAAGTCATCCAGCCTCTCGCCGCTCCCCATTCACAGCAGCTCGAAGTCACTCTGCAGCGTTGCCAGCCGCACTGCCCTGACGCGATCAGCCCCGACGAAGCACGCCTTGAGGCTGGCCCAGAACTCCGCTATCGTCTTCTTCGACGCCACCCGCAGGAGCAGGTTTTCCGTGAGCGCGCCGAGCAGGTACGCCCTTGCCGGCTTGTCCTTCTTGGTGATCACGGGCGCCGCCGCGTCCTCCAGCACGACCAATGCCTCCCACAGCCATGCCACGTCGAGGTTCGTCTCGACCTTGATGGCCCATGCCGTGTAGTTGTCGCTGCTGAGGTGCGCCGCCGCCTACGGCAGCGATCCGCTCGCACCACCGCGGTAGGGGACGATCGACATCGCCGGTGTGCCCTAGCCTTCACTTGGGTATGATGCCAATTGTTGGAACCGACTAGCCCTAGCTCTAGACCTCTCCTCCCTTGCACTGATGTCTCTCTCTCCAGCCGTGGCACAAACCAGCGACGACGAGGTGAAAGGAGGAAGAAGAGGCACACAGTGGACACGGGAGGTTTTTTCTCAGGCGCTCGAACGCCACTTCCACAAGCACGAACTCGTCACCCCTGTCTGCTACAACACACGTGCGGGAGGGTTTTATACCCGCGTCCATCGGCGCTCTACTCCACACCCCCGACGCGACGCCTCCACGCACTCCCCAAGTCCTCACGCTCCAGGCCCGAGCTCCCGCCGCGCACCCATGCAATCTGTGCGACCAGGTCCAGCGCGCGACGTGCTCTACACCCGCGCCCATTGCACCGACAGACACACGCACACATCCTTGTGCTGCACACGCACGCACACACACACCTACGCCACGGGACCGGTCGCGCCCGACACACCCGATGCGCGCCCATACATGCTCCTGGCGTGCCCAACACAGACGCTGCGACTTATTCACCCAACAACTTAAACGGGGATCGTCAATCGTGGAAATCGCTCTGGGACCTCAAAAACGGTGGGTAGTAGTCCACAAAACGGACCAGAATTGGCCAAAATTGTGAGTGTTGATGACCAACACGTAAACGCACCCCGGGGTTCGCCAATCGTGGAAATCACTCCGGGACTCCAAAATAGTGAGTAATAATCCATGAAACGGGCGAGAATCAGCCAAGATGCGAGTGTTAACGACCGACACGTAAGCGCCCCTTGGGGGTTTCAAAAACTATAGAAATCGCTTCGGGACCCCGAAACAATGAGTAATAGTCCAAGACACGGGTCAGAATTGGCCAAAACTGTGAGTGTTGACGACGGACATGTAAATGCTCCCTGGGGATTGTCAATCGTGGAAATCGCTTTAGGACCACAAAACGGTGAGTAATTGTGCACAAAACGGACCAGAATCAGCCAAAACTGCGATTGTTGATGACCAACACATAAGACCTTTGGGTTCAACAACCATGGAAACTGCTTTGGACCCCAAAACAGTGAGTAATAGTCCATGAAATGGGCCAGAATCGACAAAACCGCGAGTGTTGATGACCGACACGTAAACGCACCCCGGGGTTCGTCAATCGTGGAAATCACTCCGGGACCCAAAAATAGTGAGTAATAGTCCATGAAACGGGCCAGAATCGACCAAAATTGCGAGTGTTGATGACCGACACGTAAGCGCACCTTGCGGGTTCAACAACTATGGAAATCGCTTCGGGACCCCAAAACAGTGAGTAATAGTCCACGAAACGGGTCAGAATTGGCCAAAACTCTATGTATTGATGACAGACATGTCAACACACACTGGGGATCGTCAATCGTGAAAATCGCTTTACGACCCCAAAACGGTGAGTAATTGTGCACGAAACGGACCAGAATCGGCCAAAACTGCGATTATTGATGATCGACACGTAAGCGCACCTTGGGGTTCAACAACCATGGAAATTGCTTTGAGACCCCAAAACAGTGAGTAATAGTCCAGGAAACGGGACAAAATCAACAAAAACCGCGAGTGTTGATGACCAACACGTAAACGCACCCCGGGGTTCGTCAATCGTGGAAATCACTCCGGGACCCAAAAATAATGAGTAATAGTCCATGAAACGGGCCAGAATCGACCAAAACTGCTGGTGTTGATGACCGACACGTAAGCGCACCTTGCGGGTTCAACAACCATGGAAATCGCTTCGAGACCCCAAAACGGTGAGTTCTAGTCCTTGAAACGGGTCAGAATCGACAAAAACCGCGAGTGTTGATGACCGACACATAAACGCACCCCGGGGTTCGTCAATCGTGGAAATCACTTCAGGACTCCAAAACAGTGAGTATAGTACACGAGACGGGCCAGAATTGGCCAAGACTCTGAGTGTTGATGACCGACACATAAGCGCACCTTGGGGTTCTAACATTACGGAAATTGTTTCGGGACCCCAAAGCGGTGAGTAATAATCCACGAAACGGCTCAGAATTGGCCAAAACCACGTGTGTTGACAACGAACACTTAAACGCACCCCGGGGATCGTCAATCGCGGAAATGGCTCTGGGACCCCAAAAACGGTGGGTAGTAGTCCACGAAACAGACCATAATTGGCCAAAATTGTGAGTGTTGATGATCGATATGTAAACGCACCCTGGGGTTTGTCAATCGTGTAAATCACTTCGGGACCCCGAAACTGAGTAATAGTCCAAGAAACAGGCCAGAATCGGTCCCAAACTATGAGTCTTGACGACCAATGCGTAGGCACACCTTGGGATTCGACAACCATGGAAATCGCTTTGGGACCCCGAAACGGTAAGTAATAGTCCACGAAACAGGTTAGAATCAAAAAAAACCGCGACTGTTGATGACCGACACGTAAACGCACCCAGGGGTTCGCCAATCGTGGAAATCACTTCGGGACCCCAAAATAGTGAGTAATAATCCACAAAACGGGCGAGAATTGGCCAATATGCGAGTGTTGATGACCGGCACGTAAGCGCCCTTGAGGGTTCAAAAACTATGGAAATCGCTTCGGGACCCCAAAACGGTGAGTTAGTCCACGAACTGGGTCAGAATTGGCCAAAACTGTAAGTGTTGACGATGGACATGTAAACGCACCTTGGGGATCGTCAATCGTGGAAATCGCTTTAGGACCCCAAAACGGTGAGTAATTGTGCACGAAACGGACCAGAATCGGCCAAAACTGCGATTATTGATGACCGACATGTAAGCGCACCTTGGGGTTCAACAACCATGGAAATTGCTTTAGGACACCAAAATAGTGAGTAATAGTCCATGAAACGGGACAAAATCGACAAAAACCGCGAGTGTTGATGACTAACACGTAAACGCACCCCGGGGTTCGTCAATCGTGAAAATCACTCCGGGACCCAAAAACAATGAGTTATAGTCCAGGAAACGGGCCAGAATCGACCAAAATTGCGGGTGTTGATGACCGACACGTAAGCGCACCTTGCGGGTTCAACAGCTATGGAAATCGCTTCGGGACCCCAAAACGGTGAGTACTAGTACATGAAACGGGTCAGAATCGACAAAAAACGTACGTGAGGGTATAGGTATAGGTATAGATTTGGGAAAATAAACATAGTACATATCGTAATGTGCCCGTACGTAGGGTTCCCTATATCTGGATTATTACAAGTGATTGATCATGCGAAACAAACTCGCCAATAGAAATAGGAAGAAATAAAAATGAAAATAAGAAACAAAACAAGTATATGGGTGAACGAGGTGCCAATTACGGAGCTGGGCGAGAAGCCTCGGTAAAGCCTGTATCCATAACCGAGAACTTCTGAGCGGGTGGCGCGACAAGGACTTGCTCAGCAGCCTTGTTGTAGGCCGACATGAATGCTTCTAATTTGGCCTTGTCTCCTTTGGCCGTGTCCACCTTGGCCATAGCAAGGAGTTGCTGCTTCTCCCCAGCCGCTTTTACTTTGGGTATTTTCGATGGTGGGGTGGCGGCGATGACGTCGTCAATGGCCACATCCATGAGCCCGACAAGGGCCATCTTGAACAGCTCCTCGCCGGACTTCGTGACGGTGGCCCTTGACGTCTGTAATAATGCAGTTGCCACCATGACGATGACAAGGATTCGTGCCGCCGCAATCTTCTTGGCTGGGGCCATTACTCTAGTTGACATGTGGTAGAGGGATGATTCAACGAGATGTTGCTGCTTTCAATGAGATCGATGCTTACGTCGGGGACTCTTATGAAGGTGACCGTGGCTTTAAATAGGAGATGTTGCACAACGAGGGCATGAGGTCATGAGAGCTTCGCGGATGCCATACTGCATGTGGGTGAAAATTTGGTTGCACCCATGCATGTCTACCCCATATGAGCCCCAAGTCAGATGCCCTCAATAATTCCTAGGAAATAGGGGTACCATCTATCTAGCTAGAAACCACAATGAGTAAAACGACCGGATGTGCATGGTTCCAAATCTGAGAGGTTCATGATACAACCTTTTGAATGAGGAGTCCATGAAACAGCCAATTGCCTCGTACGCTCGCCTCAAGAAGGTTCACAGATTTTATTTTATTTTACAAATTTGGAAAAAGTTTACAAAATTATTCACGAATTTTCAGAAACAAAATCCGACTTTGAAAAATCTTCACGTATTTTAAAAACCTTCATGAATATGAAAAATGATAATGAATTTGAAAAATATCACAGATTTTGAAAATTAATTTAAAAAGTTTGCAATTTTCTGAAGGCTCATAAATTTAAATAGAAATCTATAGAATTGCAAAATAACTTTGGAAACAAAATTCATAAATTAAAATATCTTCACAAGTTTTGAAAAACTTTGTGAAATTGTTAAAAGTTTGTAATTTTGTAAAAACATGAGTTTTTAAAAAAATTGGAAATAAAAAAGTGCGAAACTAAAAAGAAAAATTGAAAAGCAAACACATATATTTGCTAAATGGCTTTAGATGGGCTGGCCCGCTCATGAAACAAGCGAAGAGTCGCTACAGCCCAATAGGAATTAGCCATGCTATAGCAAGGGGTCCTATCTGCCGCTCTCTGCGGCAGAATGTCGACTGCACGCACAGTCCCTCCCGACTGGGCCGGCCCATTTGGGTAATGTACAGTACTGAACGGAAATGGAGCCCTCGGAAAAAGACTGCGCTAAGCAGAGTTCGAACCTGAGACCAGACGCTTCAAAAAGTACATCTAGCCAATTGAGCTACCTGGTTCATAATGCATCGCAAAATATTAAGAACCAAACCAAGTGCACAATCGAATATTTTTTTTTACAGAAAGCATTATTTTGAGAAAAAACCTGAATGTTGTATGAAACAGAGAACACTTTTAGAAATTGTGAATAAAACTTTAAAAACTCAAACATTTCGAAAAATGCAAACAATTCCGGCAAACGTGATGTTTTTTAAAATACACCCAAATATAGAAAACGTGAACTTTTTTTGGAAATCAGAACATTTTTGAATTTCCAAAAAAAAATTGTATACACAGACATTATTGAAAAGTGGAACATTTCTTGAAACTGCCGAACAAAACTTGAAAACATGAACAGGTTTTAAACTTGCGTAATTTTTTTAAACTCTCGAAAAAAACTGAAACAAGAGCTTTTTTTGAATTTGTGAACAATTCTTTTAATGGAAACATTTATTGAAATTCCCAACAAAATTTGAAAACATGAACATTTTTCTGAAATTGGTGAACAAATTTTGAAATGGGAAGATGTTATGAGACTCCTACACGAAATTAGAAAACGTGATTTTTTTGAACTTATGTATATTTTATTTAAAAGCAAACATTTTTAATAATATGCGAACATTCTTTTAGAAAATGAAGATCATCTTTTGACTTTGTGAACAAAAATTAATAACAAGAACATTTTTTGAACTTCTGAACACTTTTCTAATTTTAGAAAAGAATTTCTAGTTCTGGAGAACAAAAAGGAAATAAAAGGAGGAGAAAAAGAAATTGAAAAATGAAATACAGACACAAAAAAAATCAGGGCAAAATCGGTTCAAGAACCTTCTAGAAGGTTCCCAAAACCAGTCAGGAACTTTCCACAATGTTCCCAGGACCGGACAGTGTGCTATCTCCTCTTTGGGCTGGCCCATCTTGATCGCTTGGTTGCTCGCCTCTGTCCGAAGCAGCGACAACTGGGTGATCCTATGTTCCGCTCTTTGGGCATTTCCTAAGGGCATGTACAATGGTCGATAAGATAGTCTTATCTTAAGTCTTGCATGTGATTTAGAGATGACAAAAAAATTTGTCTACAATGGGTCATCTCTTAGTCTTATCTTCAATAACTAGCAATTCCTAAAAATATGGTGAGACATATTGTGCTAAGAGATCACCTCTTGTCTTCTCTTAAATAAGAGAAGACAAGCCTTTTCTTATGAGTTCTCTCTCCTCCACCTCATCATCTATCCTACGTGGCACTCTTAAGATAGCACCATTGTACACCTCATCATCTATCCTACATGGCACTCTTAAGATAGCACCATTGTACATGCCCTAAACGGCGCCCGTAGCGCCCGTTACAGGCTTAACCGTACGGGGCGCACACCCCCTTTCCCCTCGCTGGGCCGGGCCACGTTACTTTTTTTTCCTGTTTAAAGACGCAAAACCACAGCGAGTACGGTGCATCGAACACGCGATCTCTTGGCTCAACGTTCGTTGACACAACCAACCAGCCAACCGACTTCACGTGTGTACTTTTAGCGTTTCAGTTTTTTGTTAGCCATATTGAAGAAAAATGTTCACAATACATTCAAAAAATGTTCAGTGTGTATAAAAAAAGGTTCATCATGTATAGAAATTTTGTTCAGCATGCATTCGAAAGGAGTTCATCATATTTAAAAAAGTTATACATGTATTTGAATATTGTTCACCAAACATTGAAAAAATGTTCAGTGTGTATATAAAAATGTTCATCGTGTAGAGAAATTTTGTTCAGCATGTATTCAAAAAAAGTTCAGCGTATTTTTAGGGAAATGTTCTGTGTTTCTTTGAATAATGTTCACCCTATACTAAGAAAATGTTCAATGTGTATTCAGAACTATTTTTAAATACGCGGACTTTTTTTTGCATGCTCAAGAACTCCATACGTAATATTTGAACATGTTTTCAATAATTGAAATGTATAAATGCCACAGTGTATTTGTGCAATAAATAGCGCATCTATTTCCTATTTATTTAAACTTTCGCGGTGTGCATGTTCGCTAGTAGTTAGTTAGTGCAGTGGCTAGCCTCGGCGTGTGGTCGCGAGGTCGAATCCTGGTCGGGCTGTATTTTTGGCTGTCATTTTTCGCGTTGCTTTTGTTGCGTGATCGTGGGCCGGCCCATCCAACCGCTGCTGCGGGCGCCAGATCCCTTGCGCGGCTGAAGGCGCCCTATAGGAGGTCCCCGCTCTTTGTGGCAGAACGTCGAAAAATATTCTGTGAAGTTTCCTGGCTGGGCCGGCCCAGGTGGCTAGCGAGCAGTGCAAAGCGGAAAACTGTAACGCTAAAAAAAGGCGCGCTCAGTAAGGCTCAAACTAGATAGCGGGTGGTTAAGATAAAGTGGTGTTTACCAATTGAGCTAGCTGGCTATATTGTGCACTAAGCTGCGCAGAAACTTAAGAACCAAGCCGAATGTAGATCCGAACATTTTCTAAATTTTGATCGCAAAAAAATTCTGAAAATAAACATAATGTTCTATGAAATGCGAACACTTTTAAAAACTGTGAACAAAATTTGACAAGACTCAAATATTTCGAAAAAAGCAAACAATTTTAGGAAGCAAGATTATTTTTTAAACACCCGATAAAATGGAAAACACAAACACCATTTAAAATATTGCAAACATCTTTTGAAAATTCCGAGCAAAATTTCATAAATTTCAAAGAGGAACATTTTTCAATCTCGTGAATTTATTTTGAAGACTTAATCATTGTTTAATATATCGTGAACATTTTTTGAAACTCCCAGACAAAATTTGACATGTGTGAACAAATTTTTGAAATGGGAACATTTTACGAAACTCACGAACAAAAATTTCAAACATGAACATTTTTTTGTAAATTGTGAACAAATTTTGAATTAGGAACATTTACTGAAACTCACGAACAAAAATATAAAATACAATCATTTTTCTTAAATTTGCTAACAAATTTTGCAAAATTGTGAAATTTGAAAATAAAAACATAAATAAAAGAAACAGAAACTAAAAAAAGAAATCAAAAAGGAAACAAACAGAAACTATGCGAAATCACTAGTTAAAGACTACTCGTTGCGAAGATCATTCCACTTCCCAGGTTGCGACAAGTGGCACGCTGCATGCGCGCCACTTGTTGCAACCTGAGATTTTTCCTTTTTTTGAGATCCGTTTATTCAAAACGTTGTATCTCTTAAACCGTGTGTCCAATTCTCGAACCGCTCTCGCCGTTTCTCGTGTCGAGATATTCAAAACTAGATGCCATGTTGATAGATTTTGACGAACTTTTTTTTCACGAAAAAAACCAGACGAAAAAAACAGACAAAAAACCGAACCAGGAGCACGGGTTTTTCCCTTTCCAAAAGAGGCACACCCGTGCCTCTGACAAAATCACAACCGTGCCTCTCGCAGAAGCAAAACCGTGACTCTCGCGAAAGAAAAAAAATACAGAAAATGCATTTTTTTCTGTTTCCGAGGAGGCACGGCTGTGACTCTCGCGAAAGCATAACCGTGCCTCTCGCGGAAGCAAAACCGTGCCACCCGCGAAAGAAAAAAAAAGAAATTTTTTTTTTCTATTTCCAAGAGGCAGGGCCGTGACTCTCGCGAAAGCACAACCCGTACCTCTCGCGGAAGCAAAACCGTGCCTCTCGCGAAAGGGAAAAAAATGTGTTTTTTTCGTTTCCAAGAGGCACGGCCGTGCCTCTCGCGAAAGCACAACTGTGCCTCTCACGAAAGGAACAAAACACGTTTTTTTGCGCAAATTTTTTTTTCCCCAAAATTTGTTTGGTCGAAGAGCTAGGGAAGACCAGTGAAAAACAAAAACATTGAAAAAACCCCAAAAAAACCATTTTAAAAGCCGAAAACACGTGCGAAAAAATAAAAAATAAAATCCAGAGGAAGCGCCCAGAGCGTGACACGTGGTGAATCGTTGAGAGCACGCCAAGTGGCGCTGATAGTTGCGATGCTTCCGAAGGAGCGCTCGTTAATTAATCGCTCTCGAAACTATGTATAAGTGGGCCAGCCCATGTCTGTCGCTCGTTGTGCTTCTCTGTAGGATTGCTTGACAGTTCGTCGCATCAAGCGGCGAATAGGATTTACCGCAACAACTTGACGCAGCGAGCCTCCGTTAGGAAATTCCCGCCATAGCCACCAAACGCATAAACACATGGCCTCACGTGCACTTCGAAAAAAATTCATTAATAAAAAATTGCCAAAAATGGTTGGGATTCGAAAAATATTGTGAATGAGAAAACACAATCACTAATTTGAAATTAATCAAATTCGAATACATATTCATGAATTTAAAAAATGTTCACTGATATTAATTTGTTTTATGAATTTCAAAACATGTTCATCAAATATAAAAATGTCCCAAATTTCAAAAAAATATCATGGATTTGAAAAACAAATCCAGAATTTAAATAACATTGTGAGACAAGGTTCAAAATTTGGAAACATATTCAGAATTTATAAACTTCTTAGTTTTAAAAATGCTGTTGGATTTTAAAAATATTCGAAAATGAAATATAAACAAATTTCCCAAATTTTGAAAGAGTAGTTTTCACATTTTAAAATTGTTCTCATATTTCAGACAAATTGTATGAATTTGAAAATTGTTCCTGGATTTAAATTTTTCATGAATTTGATAATTTTTCATAGATTTCAAAATATGTTCCGATTTTTCTCTAAATGAACTTGAAAATCATTCTCCTATAAAAACTGAATTTTCCAAAATGTTTACTAATTAAAAAAATCCTGGACTTCAAAAAATGTTAATGAATTTTTAAACTATTCTCATATTTGAAAAAGAAACCAAATTCTAAAAATCTACCCATATTTCAATAAATGTTCATGAATTTTAAAAATAATCATATTTAGCAAATGTTCTTGAAATGTACTGTGATGGGAAGAAGCACGTCCCTTCAAATCTTGATATTAATATGGATTGTGGAAGGAACTGAAAGACCGTAATGACACCAAAATAAATTTCAAAGGATTGCTAGCCAAGATGAAAGGTGACAGCACACCAAATTTTGTCAGGACATTTCTCTTGTACACCATAGGCAAATATGCATGCCGAACAAAAGAGGAGTATGTGGATAACAAATATATTGGGATTGTTAGAAACGTTGAGATGATAAAGGGCACAAATGTTGGACAGCTAACACTTGACTATCTTATGGATAACGTGTAGAATTTTGTAAATGGTGAGGCCAATCTGGAGGGGAACCTATCACTGCTGCAGGTAATTCGCAGTAGTACAATTATCAATTACCTAACACACATTACATAATGTACGAGAATGTTTGTAAACTGCTTTTGTTGGCATGCAGACATGGTACTATGAGAAGTTCAGAGTGCACCAATTGAACTCTAGCATCTCGTATGAATAAGGGATAAGGCCGCTGATCCAGAACTGGAGCGAGGAGAAGGCAACAAAGGTTGACAATATAATCAGAATAATTATCTGGGAGTTGGAGAGGTAAAATGTGAGCACATTGACTGGATTATGTAACATGTTTTCTAAATCATACTAACGATACTAAACTGCAGTATGTTGAGGACTTGACGAGGCCTTTCATTCCAGCACGAGATGGTACGCTGGCATAACCAAAAACTAGCGCTCAAGTAAGTGAGTTACATGAGGCACAAATATATATTATAACATTAACTAGTATGAAGTTACATGATTCTAACTATTTCAAAGTCTCAGATTGAGGTACTCGTCAGACGTGTATTGACTGATTTGCAGGAAGTTGCCTCCCTCGTGCGGGAGGCCGGTGCAGAACAAGTCAATAGGATGTGCACCCTTGAAAAGAAAATGGATGAGTGCATTAAGCGTACCGTACTAATGGCAAGCTCACGGAGGACCTCATCAAAGAATTGAACATAAGCATAGAATTATGAGATTAGTATATATAATTGGAAGTTTACGTGTACAAGGTTTTTTCTAAATTAGTTTACTATGAAAACACCCTAGACTAACATGTATTTTTTTTAAGAAAAACGCGATGGAACATTTCCAGGAGTGCAAGACATACATCTTTCTAACCTCGGGGCACCTTCACACCCAATGGAGGCCTATGTTGAGAATGTTGAGCATGCTTCTGACTAGGGGAAATAAAAGGATGTCACGGAGGTCGCTGCTAAGCACCATTGTAAGCAGGGAATAAAAAAAAGATGACATGGAGACCCCCATGAAGAACCTTGATGAAGATTTTGATGTACGCATGTTAACTTAATTATGAAACAATCATTATCGTTTCAGAGATAACATGTGATCTTCCACGTACAAGATGAAGCATTCGAAAGAACTGCTGTAAAAATCGAACATGATCTCAGGGGTGTTCGTAAGCTTTTTAAAGAAGTGGATGATATCCAGGGTGCTCATAGTTTGGATACGCAAATGCATTCCAAAGCCTCCACAAGCCTTGAAGCTTTTCAGGTGATGCACATTTTACCTATAACGGAGCAAGAATCTGCTAAAGGCTAACACGCAGCTTATTTCGTATGACAAAATTCGTCCAACAGACGGAGTAAGCACCACTATGTGAAGGCTACGAGATCGCGAGAGCCTGACGAACCCCGTGCATTCACAGATGATGACAGCCATGATGAATCATTTCGAAAGCAGCAAGAAGTAAGTGTGGTTGAATCGACTCCACCAAATCATGGGGGCGAAAAGAAAAGGGTGGTATTGCAATTATTTAAGAATGACGAGTTTGTTTCATACGATACTGAGAAAAAGAAATGGAAAAACAAGACTCCATCAGAGTCAACAAATGATTCCGAGGACATGAACAATAAAAAGAGGAAAATCGGCTCTACCAACTTAAAAAAGAGGCCAGAATTTCATTTATGGAAGAGGGACCAGCTGTTGGGGAACGTAGTAATTTGAAAAAAAATCCTACGTACACGCAAGATCATGGTGATGCATAGCAACGAGAGGGGAGAGTTTTGTCCACATACCCTCATAGACCGAAAGCGGAAGCGTTATGACAACGTGGTTGATGTAGTCGTACGTCTTCACGATCGACCGATCCTAGTATCGAATGTACAACACCTCCGCGATCTACACACGTTCAGCTTGGTGACGTCCCACAGACTCACGATCTAGTAGAGCTTCGAGGGAGAGTTTCGTCAGCACGACGGTGTGATGACGGTGTTGATGAAGCTACCGACGCAGGGCTTCGCCTAAGCACCGCTACGATATGACCGAGGTGGATTATGGTGGAGGGGGGCACCGCACACGGCTAAAAGATCAATGATCAATTTGTGTGTCTATGGGGTGCCCCCCTCCCTCGTATATAAAGGAGTGGAGGAGGAGAAGGGCCGGCCCTCCTAGGCGCGCCCCAAGGGGTGTCCTACTCCCACCGGGAGTAGGACTCCAACCCTTCCAAGAGTAGGAGTAGGAGAGAGGGAAGGAGGAGAGAGGGGGATGGAAAGGGGGGGCATGGCCCCCCTCCTTGTCCAATTCAGACTAGAGGGGGAGGGGGGCGTGCGGCCTGCCCTGGCCGCCCCTCCTCTTCTCCACTAAGGCCCAATAGGCCAATTACACTCCCCGGGGGGTTCCGGTAACCCCGCGGTACTCCAGTATTTGTTCGAACTTGCCCGGAACCCTTCCGAAGTCGAAACACAGTCATCCAATATATCGATCTTTATGTCTTAACCATTTCGAGACTCGTCATCATGTCAGTGATCATATCCAGGACTCCGAACTACCTTAGGTACATCAAAACACATAAACTCATAATATCGATCGTCACCGAACGTTAAGCGTGCGGACCCTACGGGTTCGAGAACTATGTAGACATGACCGAGACACATCTCCGGTAAATAACCAATAGCGGAACCTAGATGCTCATATTGGCTCCACGTATTCTACAAAGATCTTTATCGATCAAACCTCATAACAACAGGCGTTGTTCCCTTTGTCATCGGTATGTTACTTGCCCAAGATTCGATCGTCGGTATCTCAATACCTAGCTCAATATCGTTACCGGCAAGTCTCTTTGCTCGTTCCGTAATGCATCATCCCGCAACTAACTCATTAGTCACATTGCTTGCAAGGCTTATAGTGATGTGCATTACCGGGAGGGCCCAGAGATACCTCTCCGACAATCGGAGTGACAAATCCTAATCACAATCTATGCCAACTCAACAAGTACCATCTAAGACACCTGTAGAGCACCTTTATAATCACCCAGTTATGTTGTGACATTTGGTAGCACACAAAGTGTTCCTCCGGTAATCAGGAGTTGCATAATCTCATAGTCATAGGAACATGTATAAGTCATGAAGAAAACAATAGAAATAAACTAAAACGATCAAGTGCTAAGCTAACGGAATGGGTCAAGTCAATCACATCATTCTCCTGATGATGTGATCCCGTTTATCAAATGACAACTCATGTCTATGGTCAGGAAACTTTAATCATCTTTGATCAACGATCTAGTCAAGTAGAGGCATACTAGTGACACTCTATTTGTCTATGTATTCACACATGTATTATGTTTCCGGTTATTACAATTCTAGCATGAATAATAAACATTTATCATGAAATAAGGAAATAAATAATAACTTTATTATTGCCTATAGGGCATATTTACTTCAGTCTTCCACTTGCACTAGAGTCAATAATCTAGATTACACAGTAATGATTCTAACACCCATGGAGTCTTGGTGCTGATCATTCTTTGCTTGTGAGAGAGGCTTAGTCAATGGGTCTGCAACATTCTCTATGTATCCCACCTAGACTTGATCACGGATGGAATTGAAGCGTCTCTTGATGTGCTTGGTTCTCTTGTGAAATCTGGATTCCTTTGCCAAGGCAATTGCACCAGTATTGTCACAAAAGATTTTCATTGGACCCGATGCACTAGGTATGACACATAGATCGGATATGAAATCCTTCATCCAGACTCTTTCATTTGCTGCTTCCGAAGTAGCTATGTACTCCGCTTCACACGTAGATCCCGCCACGACGCTTTGTTTAGAACTGCACTAACTGACAGCTCCACCATTCAATATAAACACATATCCGGTTTGCGATTTAGAACCGTCCGGATCAGTGTCAAAGCTTGCATCGACGTAACCATTTACGATGAGCTCTTTGTCACCTCCATAAACGAGAAACATATCCTTAGTCCTTTTCTGGTATTTCAGGATGTTCTTGACCGCTGTCCAGTGATCCACTCCTGGATTACTTTGGTACCTCCCTGCTAAACTAATAGCAAGGCACACATCAGGTCTGGCACACGTCATTGCATACATGACAGAGCCTATGGCAGAAGCATAGGGAACATTTTTCATTTTCTCTCTATCTTCTGTAGTGGTCACGCATTGAGTCTGAATCAACTTCACACCTTGTAACACAGGCAAGAACCCTTTCTTTGCTTGATCCATTTTGAACTTTTTTAAAACTTTATCAAGGTATGTGCTTTGTGAAAGTCCAATTAAGTGTCTTGCTCTATCTCTATAGATCTTGATGCCCAATATATAAGCAGCTTCATCGAGGTCTTTCATTGAAAAACTCTTATTCAAGTATCCTTTTATGCTATCTAGAAATTCTATATCATTTCCAATCAAAAATATGTCATCTACATAAAGTATTAGAAATGCTACAGAGCTCCCACTCACTTTCTTGTAAATACAGGCTTATCCAAAAGTCTGTATAAAACCATATGCTTTGATCACACTATCAAAACATTTATTCCAACTCCGAGAGGCTTGCACCAGTCCATAAATGGATCGCTGGAGCTTGCACACTTTGTTAGAACATTTTGGATCGACAAAACCTTCTAGTTGCATCATATACAACTCTTCTTCTATCAATCCATTCAGGAATGCAGTTTTGACATCCATTTGCCAAATTTCATAATCATAAAATGCGGCAATTGCTAACATGATTCGGACAGACTTAAGCATCACTACAGGTGAGAAAGTATCATCATAGTCAACCCCTTGAACTTGTCAAAAACCTTTCGCAACAAGTCGAGCTTTGTAGACAGTAACATTACCGCCAGCATCAGTCTTCTTCTTGAAGATCCATTTATTCTCGATGGCTTGCCGATCATCGGGCAAGTCAACCAAAGTCCACACTTTGTTCTCGTACATGGATCCCATCTCAGATTTCATGGCCTCAAGCCATTTTGCAGAATCTGGGCTCATCATCGCTTCCTCATAGTTCGTAGGTTCGCCATGGTCAAGTAACATGACCTCCAGAATAGGATTACTCTACCACTCTTGTGCAGATCTTACTCTGGTTGACCTACGAGGTTCGGTAGTAACTTGATCTGAAGTTTCTTGATCAATATCATTAGCTTCCTCACTAATTGGTGTAGGTGTCACAGGAACCGATTTCTGTGATGAACTACTTTCCAATAAGGGAGCGGGTACAATTACCACACCAAGTTCTACTTTCCTCCCACTCACTTCTTTCGAGAGAAACTCCTTCTCTAGAAAGGATCCATTCTTAGCAACAAATGTCTTGCCTTCGGATCTGTGATAGAAGGTGTACCCAACAGTCTCCTTTGGGTATCCTATGAAGACACATTTCTCTGATTTGGGTTTGATCTTATCAGGTTGAAGCTTTTTCACATAAGCATCGCAGCCCCAAACTTTAAGAAATGACAACTTTGGTTTCTTACCAAACCACAGTTCATAAGGCGTCGTCTCAACAGATTTAGATGGTGCCCCATTTAACGTGAATGCACCGTCTCTAAAGCATAACCCCAAAACGATAGCGGTAAATCAGTAAGAGACATCATAGATCACACCATATCTAATAAAGTGCGGTTACAATGTTCGGACACACCATTACACTTGGTGTTCCGGGTGGCGTGAGTTGCGAAACTATTCCGCATTGTTTCAAATGTAGACCAAACTCGTAACTCAAATATTCTCCTCCACGATCAGATCGTAGAAACTTCATTTTCTTGTTACGATGATTTTCCACTTCACTCTGAAATTCTTTGAACTTTTCAACTGTTTCAGACTTATGTTTCATTAAGTAGATATACCCATATCTGCTTAAATCATCTATGAAGGTGAGAAAATAACGATACCCACCACGAGCCTCAATATTCATCGGACCACATACATCAATATGTATGATTTCCAAAAAATCTGTTGCTCACCCCATTGTTCCGGAGAACGGCGTTTTAGTCATCTTGCCCATGAGGCATGGTTCGCAAGTACCAAGTGATTCATAATCAAGTGATTCCAAAATTCCATCAGCATGGAGTTTCTTCATGAGCTTTATACCAATATGACCTAAACGACAGTGCCACAAATAAATTGAACTATCATTATCAACTCTGCATCTTTTGGCTTCAACATTATGAATATGTGTATCACTATAATCGAGATTCAACAAAAATAGACCACTCTTCAAGGGTGCATGACCATAAAAGATATTACTCATAAAAATAGAACAACCATTATTCTCAGATTTAAATGAATAACCGTCTCGCATCAAACAAGATCCAAATATAATATTCATGCTTAACGCTGGCACCAAATAACAATTATTCAGGTCTAAAACTAATCCCAAAGGTAGATGTAGAGGTAGCATGCCGACCGTGATCACATCGACTTTGGAACCATTTCCCACGCACATCGTCACGTCGGCCTTAGCCAATCTTCGCTTAATCCGTAGTCCCTGTTTTGAGTTGCAAATGTTAGCAACAGAACCAGTATAAAATACCCAGGTGCTACTGCGAGCTTTAGTAAGGTACACATCAATAACATGTATATCACATATACCTTTGTTCACCTTGCCATCCTTCTTACCCGCGAAATACTTGGGGCAGTTCCACTTCCCGTGGCCAGTCCCTTTACAGTAGAAGCACTCAGTCTCAGGCTTAGGTCCAGACTTGGGTTTCTTCTCCTGAGCAGCAACTTGTTTGCCGTTCTTCTTGAAGTTCCCCTTCTTCTTCCCTTTACCCCTTTTCTTGAAACTGGTGGTCTTGTTGACCATCAACACTTGATGCTCCTTCTTGATTTCTACCTCCGCAGCCTTTAGCATCGCGAAGAGCTCAGGAATTGTCTTTTCCATCCCTTGCATATTATACTTCATCATGAAGCTCTTGTAGCTTGGTGGCAGTGATTGAAGAATTCTGTCAATGACACTATCATCAGGAAGATTAACTCCCATTGAATCAAGTGATTATTAATACCCAGACATTTTGAGTATATGTTCACTGACAGAACTATTCTCCTCGATCTTGCAGCTATAGAACTTATTGGAGACTTCATATCTCTCAATCCGGGCATTTGGTTGAAATATTAACTTCAGCTCGTGAAACATCTCATACGCTCCATGACGTTCAAAACATCGTTGAAGTCCCGGTTCTAAGCCGTAAAGCATGGCACACTGAATTATCGAGTAGTCATCAGCTTTGCTCTGCCAGACATTCACAACGTCCGGCGTTGCTCCTGCAGTGGGTCTTGCACCTAGTGGTGCTTCCAGGATGTAATTCTTCTATGCAGCAATGAGGATAATCCTCAAGTTACGGATCTAGTCCGTGTAAGTGCTACCATCATCTTTCAACTTAGCTTTCTCAAGGAACACATTAAAATTCAACGGAACAACATCACGGGCCATCTATCTACAACAACATAGAAAAGCAAAATACTATCAGGTAGTAAGTTCATGATAAATTAAAGTTCAATTAATCAAATTACTTAAGAACTCCCACTTAGATAGACATCCCTCTAATCATCTAAGTGATCACGTGATCCAAATCAATTAAACCATGTCTGATCATCACGTGAAATGGAGTAGTTTTCAATGGTGAACATCACTATGTTGATCATATCTACTATATGATTCACGCTCGAACTTTCGGTCTCAGTGTTCCGAGGCCATATCTGCATAACCTAGGCTCGTCAAGTTTAACCCGAGTATTTCTGTGTGTGCAAAACTGGCTTGCACCCGTTGTATGTGAATGTAGAGCTTATCACACCCGATCATCAGGTGGTGTCTTTCCACGACGAACTTTGGCAACGTTGCATACTCAGGGAGAACACTTATACCTTGAAATTTAGTGAGAGATCATCTTATAATGCTACCGTCAATCAAAGCAAAATAAGATGCATAAAAGATAAACATCACATGCAATCAATATAAGTGATATGATATGGCCATCATCATCTTGTGCCTTTGATCTCCATCTCCAAAGCATCGTCATGATCACCATCGTCACTGATGCGCCACCTTGATCTCCATCGTAGCATCGTTGTCATCTCGCCAACTATTGCTTCTACAACTATCGCTACCGCTTAGTGATAAAGTAAAGCAATTACATGGCGATTGCATTTCATACAATAAAGCGACAACCATATGGCTCCTGCCAGTTGCTGATAATTTTGTTACAAAACATGATCATCTCATACAATAAAATATAGCATCATGTCTTGAACATATCACATCACAACATGCCCTGCAAAAACAAGTTAGACGTCCTCTACTTTGTTGTTGCAAGTTTTACGTGGCTGCTACAGTCTAAGCAAGAACCGTTCTTACCTATGCATCAAAACCACGATGATATTTTGTGAAGTTAGTGATGTTTTAACCTTCAACAAGGACCGGACGTGGCCACACTCGATTCAACTAAAGTTAGAGAAACTGACACCCGCCAGCCACCTGTGTGCGAAGCACGTCGGTAGAACCAGTCTCGCTTAAGCGTACGCGTAATGTCGGTCCGGGCCGCTTCATCCAACAATACCGCCGAATCAAAGTATGACATGCTGGTATGCAGTATGACTAGTATCTCCCACAACTCACTTGTGTTGTACTCGTGCATATAACATCTACGCATAAACCTGGCTCGGATGCCACTGTTGAGGAACGTAGTAATTTAAAAAAAAATCCTACGTACACGCAAGATCATGGTGATGCATACCAACGAGTGGGGAGAGTGTTGTCCACGTACCATCATAGACCGAAAGCTGAAGCATTATGACAACGCGGTTGATGTAGTCGTACGTCTTCATGATCGACCGATCCTAGTACTGAACATACGACACCTCCGTGATCTGCAGACGTTCAGCTCGGTGACGTCCCACAAACTCACGATCCAGTAGAGCTTCGAGGGAGAGTTCCGTCAGCACCATGGCGTGATGACGGTGTTGATGAAGCTACCGACGCAGGGCTTCGTCTAAGCACCACTACGATATGACCGAGGTGAATTATGGTGGAGGGGGGCACCGCACACGGCTAAAAGATGAATGACCAACTTGTGTGTCTATGGGGTGCCCCCTCCCCCATATATAAAGGAGTGGAGGAGGGGCCGACCCTCCTAGGAGCGCCCCAAGGGGAATCCTACTCCCAGAGTAGGACTCCAACCCTTGCAAGAGTAGGAGTAGGAGAGAGGGAAGGAGGAGAGAGGGGGAAGGAAAGGGGGGCGCCGCCCCCCTCCTTGTCGAATGATAAAACTAGTTATGTTAAATTTCTTACTAAAAATTCATTAGTTCTATTAATTCAACTAGTTCTTACTAAAAATAAACTAGTTCAACTAGTTTTATTAATTTACTTACTAAATATTTTAAACACTTACTAAAAACAGAAAAGAAAAGATGGAGGGAGGAGGGGAAGGGAGGAGGAGGGGGAGGAGGCTGGTGGGA
>NC_041388.1:511696026-511701143 GCF_002162155.2 Triticum dicoccoides
GGAGGAGGATGGAGGGGGCGGCCGGAGGAGGAGGGAGGGATGGTGGGAGTAGAGCGGCCGGAGGGAGGGGAGGAGAGAGGAGGGAGGAGGCGGGACGGAAGGAGTACCTCGGTGGAGAGGAGCAGCGCTGCGGCGGCGGACGACGGAACCGGCGCGGGCGAGAGTGACAGTGAGAGTGAGAGTGAGTGAAATGGACGGGCGCGTGTAGGATAAGGTAAGTAAGTAGTAGCGCGTTTTCCTAGAAGCGCTAGTGCTATGGGACATAGCAGTAGCGCCGGCTAGAGATACGTGCTACTGCTAAGTGGGGCTAGCCATCCCTACCAGTACAAACATAGCAGCAATGCGTTTTCCTAGCACACACGCTACTACTAAAGTAGTAGCAGTAGCGCGGTGTATCTAAAAACGCTACTACTAAGTAGTAGTAGCGCCTATTTTTGTCCAGCGCTATGTATAAGGTTTTCCATAGTAGTGGTTAGCTGTAGCGCCATATCAGTAGCGTCGCACCCCGCGCTACTGATACACCTAAAACGTGCGCTACTGCTAGGCTTTTCCCTTGTAGTGAGGAGCCCGTGGATGAACAATCGCATGTGGATGCTGGAGGAGGTTGACGGTGGATGAACACTAGCCCGTGGAGGCTGGAGGAGGTCAACGGTGGAGTTGAACCATATCCCGTGGAGTCCCGTTTTGCGGTACGCCACACCCCTCCCGATGAACGGGACCCCCGTTTCGATCATAGTGCTCCAACACAAGTCCGTTTCCTCCGTTTTGCGGTACGCCACACCCCTCCCGATCAACAGGACTCCGTTTCGACCATAGGAGGTCCAAGATAAGTCCGTTTCCTCTGTTTTGCAGTACGCCAGACCGCTCCCGACGAACAGGATCCCATTTCGACCATGGCCGGTCGAACACAAGGCCATTTCCTCCATTCTACGGTACGCCAAGGTTTGTTTCCATCGGCTGTTCTGTCCAAGCCCTCCCGATGAACACGGCGACGCATTCCGTTCCGACCCAACCAGTTGGCTCCCCATGAACGCAACGACGACGCAGTTTCTCCATTCCGACCCAGCCATGTACACGAGCCCTCGCCGTACGTATGCGCGAGTAGGCGTTCGAGACCCCGCCCGTATGTACGTATGTGGCCATATTTACTTTCTTGCACCCTGGCCATTGTACGTACGTGTACATGCTACGTGCGCGCCTCTACTACGACATGTGCGCGCCTCTACTACGACACATGCGCGCATCTACATCGACCAGTATGTACGTACACGTTCACGACCAGAATGACAATGCTACATACACTTCGACTAGGTGGGTCCCGACTGTCAGGCACTTCCTTGCATGCGAAGATGTAGCTGGTGGGTCCCAGCAGTCAGGGGGTTGAATCTAGCCTACTCAGCCGCTCCTCTCACGCACACACTAGCAGCCTGTTTATCAGCGACAGTTATTGTGGGGGCAGAACATTTGAGTTATTTGATATAGCGAGACTAGGCTTTTCGCTTCCATTTGTGGAGGTGTAATGGATCTCATCGAACTTTGTTAGTAGTTCCTTCTTTATGAATGAGATGAGGTGATACGTCTCCAATGTATCTACTTTCCCAAACACTTTTGCCCTTGTTTTGGACTAATTTGCATGATTTGAATAAAACTAACCCGGACTGACGCTGTTTTCAGCAAAATTACCATGATGTTGTTTTATGTGTAGAAAACAAAAGTTCTCGGAATGACCTGAAAATCCTCGGAGACAAGTTTCAGAAAATATAAAAAATACTGGCAAAAGATGAAGACCAGGGGGCCCATACCCTGTCCACGAGGGTGGGGGGCGCGCCCACCCCCTCTGGGCGCGCCCCCTGTCCCATGGGCCCCCTGCAGCTGTGGCGACCTCAACTCCAACTCCATATATTCCGTCTCGCAGAGAAAAAAATCAGAGAGGAAGTTTCATCGCGTTTTACGACACGGAGCTGCCGCCAAGCCCTAATCTCTCTCGGGAGGGCTGATCTGGAGAACCTTCGGGGCTCTGGAGAGGGGGATTCGTTGCTATCGTCATCATCAACCATCCTCCATCACCAATTTCATGATGCTCACCGCCGTGCGTGAGTAATTCCATCATAGGCTTGCTGGACGGTGATGGGTTGGATGAGATTTACCATGTAATCAAGTTAGTTTTGTTAGGGTTTGATCCCTAGTATCCACTATGTTCTGATATTGATGTTGCTATGACTTTGCTATGCTTAATGCTTGTCACTAGGGCCCGAGTGCCATGATTTCAGATCTGAACCTATTATGTTTTCATGAATATATGTGTGTTCTTGATCCTATCTTGCAAGTCTATAGTCACCTATTATGTGTTATGATCCGACAACCCCGAAGTGACAATAATCGGGATACTTCTCGGTGATGACCGTAGTTTGAGGAGTTCATGTATTCACTATGTGTTAATGCTTTGGTCCGGTTCTCTATTAAAAGGAGGCCTTAATATCCCTTAGTTTCCACTAGGACCCCGCTGCCATGGGAGGGTAGGACAAAAGATGGCATGCAAGTTCTTTTCCATAAGCACGTATGACTATATTCGGAATACATGCCTACATTACATTGATGAATTGGAGCTAGTTCTGTGTCACCCTATGTTATAGCTATTACATGAGGAATCGCATTCGACATAATTATCCATCACTGATCCATTGCCTACGAGCTTTTCATATATTGTGCCTCGCTTATTTACTTTTCTGTTGCTATTGTTACAATCACTACAAAACCCAAAAATATTACTTTTGCTATCGTTACCATTACTATCATACTACTTTGCTACTAAATACTTTGCTGCAGATACTAAGTTATCCAGGTGTGGTTGAATTGACAACTCACCTGCTAATACTCAAGAATATTCTTTGGCTCCCCTTGTGTCGAATCAATAAATTTGGGTTGAATACTCTACCCTCGAAAGCCGTTGCGATCCCCTACACTTGTGGGTTATCAAGACTAATTTCTGGCGTCGTTGCCGGCGAGCATAGCTCTATTCTCTGAGTCACTTGGTATTTATATCTGCTGATCACTATGAACTTGAAAGATCAAAGAACTAAAATTTATCTCTCAACTACGAGGGGAGGTAAGGAACTGCCATCTAGCTCTGCACTAGATTCTCCTTCTATTATGAATAAGCTTGCGACACCTAAACCTGCTACTGCTATGAATTCTGATATGTCGCATGTTATTGATGATGCCACTTTTTCTATGCATGATACTTATGATGAAACTACTTCTATGCTTGATACTACTGTGCCATTAGGTGAATTTCTTGATGAACAACTTACTAAGGCTAGGGAGAATGAAATTATTGAAAATGAAATTATTGATGAAAGTGATGATGAAGGTTCTCCTCCTAATTATGAATTGCATGTTGTTCCTAAGGGTTATGTTATGGATGAAGAAACTGCTAGAGATTTTCTTGCTTGCAATGATAGATCAGATCTTAAGAAACTACTAGCTAAGCTGAAACAAAAGACTCTAAATGCTAGAATGAAACATGACCCTGCTTTTGCTACTTCACCTATCTTTGTTACTGATAAGGAATATGAATTCTCTGTTGATCCTGAGATTATTACTTTAGTTGAATCCGATCCTTTCTATGACATTGAATCTGAAACTGTTGTGGCACATCTCACCAAGTTAAATGATATAGCCACCCTGTTTACTAATGATGAGACGTCTCGCTATTATTATATCCTTAAGATATTTCCATTCTCATTAAAGGGTGATGCTAAGACTTGGTTTAATTCTCTTGATCCTTGTTGTGTGCATAGTCCCCAGGATATGATTTATTACTTCTATGCTAAATATTTCCCTGCTCATAAGAAACAAGCTGCCTTGCGGGAAATATATAACTTTGTGCAAATCAAAGAAGAGAGTCTCCAACAAGCTTGGGGGAGGGTTCTCCGATTACTTAATGCTTTGACTGATCATCCTCTTAAGAAAAATGAAATACTTGATATCTTTTATAATGGACTAACTGATGCTTCCAAGGACCACTTGGATAGTTGTGCTGGTTGTGTTTTCAGGGAAAGAACAGTCGACCAAGCTGAATTATTATTGAACAAAATGTTGGCAAATGAAAATAATTGGACTCTTCCTGAGCCAATTCCTGAGGCAATTCCTGAACCAATTGAGCCAACTCCTGAGCCTATTCCTAAACCCACTCCAAAGAAGAGAGGTGTTCTATTTCTCAGTCCCGAAGATATACAAGAGGCAAAGAAATCAATGAAAGAAAAAGGTATAAAAGCTGAAGATGTTAAGAATTTACCTCCTATTGAAGAAATACGTGGTCTTAATATACCGCCTGTTGCACATTGTCTTGATAACCCGACAAAGGCAGTGAAGGTAAATTCTCTCTATAGATATGATAAAGTTGAAATCCTGTCTACTGAATTTCATAGCCCATGCTTAGATGAATTTGATGATTTTATGGATAGACAAGCGAATTTCAATGATTATGTTAGTAGACAATTAAAGAATAAAGCTTATATGATTAGACGCTTGAGTGATTATATGTCCAGAGTTAAAGGTGAACTTAAACTTACTAGTAAACATGTTTCTATGGTCACCACTCAAGCTGAACAAGTACTTAAGGCTCAGAATGAATTGCTAGATGAACTAAATAATAAACATGACTTTGTTGTTAGAGTGGATACTAGAACTGGTAAAATGACTCAGGAACCTTTGTATCCTGAAGGCCACCCTAAGAGAATTGAACAAGATTCTCAGAATAATAATCTAGATGCTCCTAGTTCTTCTAAGAAGAAGAAAAAGAAAAATGATAGGACTTTGCATGCTTCTAGTGAACCTAATGTAGAAACACCTAAGAATCTTAATAATACTTCTATCTCTGATGCTGAAACACAACCCGGAGATGGACATGAACCTACTGATAATGCTAATAATGATGTTCATGTAGATGCTCATCCTAGTAATAACAATGATATAGAAATTGAACCTGTTGTTGGCCTTGATAACCCACAATCAAGAAACCAACGTTATGATAAGAGAGATTTTGTTGCTAGGAAGCATGGTAGAGAAAGAGAACCATGCGTTCAGAAACCCATGCCCTTTCCTCCTAAACCATC
>NC_041388.1:511701376-511707277 GCF_002162155.2 Triticum dicoccoides
AAGACAAAGGATGATGAGGACTTTGAGCGTTTTGCTGAAATGATTAGACCTATTTTCTTACGCATGCGCTTAACTGATATGCTTAAAACAAACCCTTATGCTAAATATATGAAAGATATCATTACAAATAAGAGGAAAATACCTAAAGCCGAGATTTCCACCATGCTTGCTAACTATACCTTTAAGGATGGAATACCTAAGAAACTTGGTGATCCCGGAGTACCCACTATACCTTGCTCTATTAAAAGAAATTATGTTAAAACTGCTTTATGTGATTTAGGAGCCGGTGTTAGTGTTATGCCTCTTTCCTTGTACCGTAGACTTGAATTAAGTAAGTTGACACCCACTGAGATATCCTTGCAAATGGCTGATAAATCAACTGCTATACCTGTCGGCATTTGTGAGGACGTGCCTATTGTTGTTGCGAATGTTACTATCTTAACAGATTTCATCATTCTTGATATTCCTGAGGACGATAGTATGTCTATTATCCTTGGTAGACCCTTTTTAAATACTGCAGGAGATGTTATTGATTGCAACAAAGGCAATGTCACCTTTCATGTTAATGGAAATGAGCACACGGTACATTTTCTGAGGAAACAACCTCAAGTTCACAGCATAAATACTATTGAGAAAATTCCATCAATTATTATTGGAGGTTTTAAATTTCCTCTCCCTACTGTCAAGAAAAAGTATGATATTCTTATTGTTGGGGATGTTCATATCCCCGTTGAGGTAACCTAGTGTCACTTTGAAATTTCTCCAGTTCCGTGTTATTCAGAATGAGTTGTTAACAAGACTTGATCAACCTTGTTAGTGGATTCATTTTGATGATCATGAGATGGATGAAACTAGAAGGCACAACCTTCTGTACCCTCTTTTTTACTTTCTGTTATTTAAAATAAATAAAGCAAAAATAGTATTATCCATCTGTTTTCTGAATTATCTGTGCAATGAAAAATATCCCGAAAATAAAAGTGTTCCAAATGCCCTGCAAATTAAGTATGATTTTTATGGAATATTTGAGATTTTAGGCACTGAAATCACTTCAGGAGGGGAAAGCACCAGGCCACGAGAGTGGAGGGCGCGCCCACCCCCTCTGGGCACACCCCCCGTCTCGTGGGCCCCTGGTGGGCCCCCTCCACTTATGCCAGCACCCACACACTCCATCTTCTTCCCAAAAAAATCCCCATCCAGCTCAAGCACGAGTTCTAGCTCATTTTACTGCGATTTTCGATCTCCTTGCTCAAAGCTCCATTCACAAAACTGCTTTGGGAGATTGTTGCTTGGTATGTGACTCCTCCATTGGTCCAATTAGTTTTTGTTCTAGTGCTTTATTCATTGCAAATCCATTCTGTCCTGGTGACCCTGTTCTTGAGCTTGCATGTTAAATTTATGAGTTCCCAAGTAATTCTAATGCATGATATAGGCCCTAGGCACTTGTAGGAGTAGTTCCTATCAATCTTGTTTAGTTTAATTCAATTTTATTTTGAAGTTATTAAAATTTCAGAAATATTGCAGAAAAGAAATATGTTCAGGAAAATATACCAAGGTGGTTCCTCAATAAAGAAAGGACCTAGGCGTGCTATGCGTGAGCAAGACGATGAACCACCAAGGGAAGCTAAAGTGCGGTCTTGTGAATGGCCGTCAGAAGAGTTTATGGTCAATGCGGGCATTAAGGATGAATTTTATACATATGTGCGTAATGCCGATCTTGAGGACTTCATGCAAGATAAGTGTCCTCAGTACTACTATCTAACTGATTCTTTCGTGAGAAGGTTTAAATTTTCATCTTCGCGTAATTCTCAGAGTGTCCTATTTGATATTTATGATAAATCATATACCATGGACCTGTAAGATTTTACTACTGCTTGCAAAGTCCCGCAGTGGGGAAGTATTAATGATCCCCACAAATCTGAATTTAGAGATTTCCTTGCTAGTATTACTGTGGGAGAATCTAGAGATATTACACAAGCTACCATAGGGATCATTCATTTTCCTGCTATACATTATTTTGCTCTCTTCATTGGTAGATGCATTAACGGTAAAGATGAAGCATGTCATATGTGTGTGCCTGATCTTTGTGTCCTCAAGAGTGCTGTGTTAGGTTATAAAGATTATAACTTGGGGGCAATAGTTGCACGTAGGTTGCATAAAAATGGTAGAGCTGGAGATTTATTTGGAGGAATTTATGCGATCCTTGTGGCCAATTATCTTGGTATAGCCCCACGAGAGGGTGATATGATGTTGCCTCCTGCTTACTTAGATTACGACGCTATGGTCAAACATCATTTTCTTAAGAGGAATGAACAATTTCTCCAGTATCGACTAATCTTTGACAGACATAGCTCTGTGCATGTTACTCTTCCTGCTCCTTTCCTTTTTGATTACCACGCAAAAGGAAGATATGTTGTTACCAGGGAGGAAGCAGTTGAACACGAGCGGAGAGCAGAGGCGGCTCGCCAACATGCCGCAGCTCAGGAGGCATTTGCTGCTGCATCTCAGTACGACCCCAGTTACAACTACGGATATCAGTGTGACGCCCCCGATTCAATCGTACACTAATCATGCATGCAAACGTGTACGATCAAGATCAGGGACTCACGGGAAGATATCACAACACAACTCTAAAAACATAAATAAGTCATACAAGCATCATAATACAAGCCAGGGGCCTCGAGGGCTCGAATACAAGTGCTCGATCATAGACGAGTCAGCGGAAGCAACAATATCTGAGTACAGACATAAGTTAAACAAGTTTGCCTTAAGAAGGCTAGCACAAACTGGGATACAGATCGAAAGAGGCGCAGGCCTCCTGCCTGGGATCCTCCTAAACTACTCCTGGTCGTCGTCAGCGGCCTGCACGTAGTAGTAGGCACCTCCAGTGTAGTAGGGGTCGTCGTCGACGGTGGCGTCTGGCTCCTGGACTCCAGCATCTGGTTGCGACAACCAGAAAGAAAGGAAAGGGGGAAAAGGGGGGAGAAAGCAACCGTGATTACTCATCCAAAGTACTCGCAAGCAAGGATCTACACTACATATGCATGGGTATATGTGTAAAGGGCCATATCAGTGGACTGAACTACAGAATGCCAGAATAAGAGGGGGATAGCTAATCCTATCGAAGACTACGCTTCTGGCAGCCTCCGTCTTGCAGTATGTAGAAGAGAGTAGATTGAAGTCCTCCAAGTAGCATCTCCAAGTAGCATCTCCAGTAACATCGCATAGCATAATCCTACCCGGCGATCCTCTCCTCGTTGGCCTGTGGAAAAGCGATCACCGGGTTGTCTGTGGAACTTGTCTGGGTGTGTTTTACTAAGTATCCGGTTCTAGTTGTCATAAGGTCAAGGTACAACTCTGGGTCATCCTTTTACCGAGGGACACGTCTATTCGAATAGATAAACTTCCCTGCAGGGGTGCACCACATAACCCAACACACTCGATCCCATTTGGCCGGACACACTTTCCTGGGTCATGCCCGGCCTCGGAAGATCAACACGTCGCAGCCCCACCTAGGCACAACAGAGAGGTCAGCACGCCGGTCTAACTCCTATGGCGCAGGGGTCTAGGCCCATCGCCCTTTGCACACCTGCACGTTGCGAACGCGGCCGGAAGCAGAACTAGCCCCCTTAATACAAGTGCAGGCTTACGTTCCAATCCGGCGCGTGCCACTCAGTCGCTGATGTCAAGAAGGCTTCGGCTGATACCACGACGTCGAGTGCCCATATCTTTCCCACGTAGTTGGTTAGTGCGTATAGGCCAGTGGCCAGACTCAGATCAAATACCAAGATCTCGTTAAGCGTGTTATTATGAAGCAACCGCGGACGCCGGCCAGGGCCAGGCCCACCTCTCGCCTAGGTGGTCTCAACCTGCCATGTCGCTCCGCCACAAAGATCCACACAGAGGGCCGTCGGGACAAAGGTCCTTTCAGCCCCCAATCCGTGAATCACTCGCGGGTACTCTTCGAGCGGACCCGACATTAGTCACCATCTGTAGTATGTATATATGTATAGTATATACCCATGATCACCTCCCATGTGATCACGGCCCGATAGTATAGCAAGGCAGACTGACAAGAATGTAGGGCCAATGATGATAAACTAGCATCCTATACTAAGCATTTAGGATTGCGGGTAAGGTATCAATGACTGTAGCAACAATGTCAGGCTATGCATCAGAATAGGATTAACGGAAAGCAGTAACATGCTACTCTACTCTAATGCAAGCAATATAGAGAAGAATAGGCGATATCTGGTGATCAAAGGGGGGGCTTGCCTGATTGCTCTGGCAAGAAGGAGGGGTCGTCAACTCCGTAGTCGAACTGGGCAGCAGCAGCGTCGGTCTCGTAGTCTACCGGAGAGAAGAGGGGGAAGAAACAATGAATACAATGCAAACAGATGCATATCGATGCATGACATGACAAGTAATGATGCTAGGTGTGCCCAATCGCGGTAGTAGGTGATACCAACGAAGGGGGAAAACATCCGGGAAAGTATTCCTGGTGTTTCGCATTTTCGGACCGGTGAACCGGAGGGGAAAGTTGCGTGTTCGCTATGCTAGGGATGTGTGGCGGACGAACGGGCTGCATATCCGGATTCGTCTAGTCGTTCTGAGCAACTTTCATGTAGAAAGTATTTTCATCCGAGTTACGGATTAAAAGATATGATTTTCTAAAGATTTAAATCATTTTATGATTTTAATTATTTATCTAAAGCCAACATTATCCAGAACAGTGTCTGATGACGCAAGCATGACATCAGAGTGATGTCAGCAGGTCAACTGGTCGGTTGACCAGTCAAACCAGACAGGTGGGTCCAGTGGGACCCACATGTCATTGTCAGGGGCATTAACAGAGTTTTGAAACTAATTAAATGGGTTAATTAGCAGGTAGGGCCCAGTAGTCAGTGAGAGATTAGGTTTTAATTAATTTATTTAATTAATTAGCAGTTTATCTATTTGTTTTTATTTGTTTTATGGGATGGGGCCCGCATGTCAGTGGCAGTAGCTGCCACATCGGCGTAGTTGACCCGGTCAACTTGGCCAGTTGGGGCCCCCCAGGCCCACTGGCAGTGACCCAGGGTGGGGCCCCATGCATGCCACGTCAGCCGGCCGGCGTTTAGACGCCGGCGAGTTCGTTTTCGCGGCGGCGCGGCTCGGGCGAGCGTCAGATTTCGCCCATGGAGTTCGTTTTCGCTCTCTGGAACGGCCTCTTCGCGCCGCGTCCGATGGAGGGGAGCACGGCGGTGGGGGTGGCCGGAATCGAGCGCTACAGGCTCGACGGCGGCGAGGTGGTTCGGGCGTGAGATGAAGACGGCGACGCAGCGCGCGTCGGGGCTAACGGGAAGGCTAGGGTGGAGCTGCGCGACGCGCTGAGCACAAAGGGCTCGACCCCGTGGCAATTTGGTCACCGGTGGGAAACACGCTAGGAGGCACGGGGAGGCTAGTGCGTGGGCGCGTAGGGCTCCGGTGAGCATCAGGAGCACGATGCCGTGCTCAGAAGAGCATGACGGAGAGCATGGCCACGGCGGCGAGGCGATCCGCGGCGACGGGCTCACGGCCACGGCGATGAGGTAGCTACGATGCGCGAGGGGCTTAACAAGAAGGAGTAGGAGGCGGAGGAGCTCACCGTGCGGCACGCAAGATGGCCCGTGGTGGTTTAGTAGCAGCAGGGGGCGTCGTCGGAGTTGGTGAAGAACGGCGGCGACCGGAGATGTGGAAGGAGGTGAACCGTTGCAGCAGTGCCTCCTAGCTCCAGCTGTAGCCACCGGTGGACGAGGAAGATGATGGAGAAGCCGACGGACACGCTGGCGAGGCGAGGCGATGGCTGTGTCCGTGCGTTCATGGCGGCAGGTCCATGGCAGCGCTCGGACGTGGTGGGGAACAAGGGAGAGAGCGAGGTGGATC
>NC_041388.1:511709333-511717353 GCF_002162155.2 Triticum dicoccoides
GGGATGAATAGACAAAGGTGTATCATGAGCTTCTTGCATAACCCTTGGAGTCAGATTCAGGTTTTCCCTCTTACTCGGTACCACTAGGCGACCTTTGAAGAATAAGGTGCCTGCGTCATCAATAGTGAAGAATGAGGGCTTTCCTTCTGCGAGATAACGTTTAATCCTCTCGACTTCATCGTCACATTTCTTTATCCATTTGATGGTGTCCACAAGATCTGGTCTAGCAACTATGGTATTGAGAGAACCCCGGGAAACAACATGGAGGTTCATCTTGCGAAACTCCGGAGGAGGGGGAGCGAGTGCACCAGGAGGAACAATATGGAGGTTCAGCTTTCTGAATTCTTCAACAAGCGAGGGCTGAACTTTGTGAACCTGGAGGTGGTTGCAGTAAGACTTGCGGCTCAAGGCATCAGCCATCACATTAGCCTTGCCTGGGGTATACGAAATACCCAGGTTAAAATCTGCAACAATCTCCATCCATCTCTGCGGATGGAGGTTCAGATCTAGTTGAGTAAACAGATACTTCAGACTTTGGTGGTCGGTGAAGATCTCGCAACGATTACCAAGAAGGTAATGTTACCACTATTTCAGTGCATGGATAACAACAGCAAGCTCGAGGTCATGAACTGGATAGTTCTCTTCGTGAGGGCGCAATTGACGAGAGGCATAAGCAATTACCTTGCGCTCTTGCATTAGGACAGCGCCTAAGCCTTGACGTGAAGCATCACAATAAATGACGAAGTCCTTCTTAGTATCTGGAGGAGCAAGCACCGGGGCAGAAGTCAACTTCTCCTTGAGCGCCTGGAAACTTTCCTGACACTTTTCTGTCCACTGAAACTTGACGCCCTTATGAAGCAGGTTAGTCAGAGGTCTAGCGATCTTGGAGAAGTTCTCGACGAATCGACGGCAATAGCTGGCGAGTCCGAGAAAACTTCTGACTTGCTTGACATTCTTCGGAGGAGTCCAATCGAGAATAGCCTGAACTCGTTCAGGGTTGACGGCAATACCATCCTTAGAGATGACATGCCCAAGATAGGTTACTTTGGGAAGCCAGAATTCACACTTGGAGAACTTGGCATAGAGTTGATGCTCTCTAAGCTTTTCCAGAACAAGACGAAGATGTTCATCATGTTCTTCTTCATTCTTGGAATATACAAGGATATCATCCAGATAAACCACGACAAATTTGTCGAGGTATCCCATAAAGATATAGTTCATCAGACGAGAGAAGGTGGCTGGAGCATTGGTTAATCCAAAAGACATGACGGTGTACTCGTATGATCCATAGCGAGTCACAAATGCGGTCTTCGGGATATCTTCTTCATGAACACGGATCTGGTGGTAACCCAACCTCAAGTCGAGTTTAGAGAACACTGACGAACCAGCCAGTTGATCATATAGATCATTGATCCGAGGAAGAGGATATTTGTTCTGACTGGTAGCTTGGTTAATAGGGCGATAGTCTTGGACCAATCGGTTTGTCCCATCCTTCTTCTTGACAAAGAGAGAAGGTGCTCCCCAAGGAGAGCAACTTGGGCGAATGAAACCACTTCGAAGAGATTTGTCGATTTCCTCCTTAAGCTCAAGGAGTTCATGCGGTGGCATCTTGTAAGGTCGTTTGGCTATAGGAGTGGTGCCTGGTTTCAAGTCGATGACGAATTCGACAACTCTAGCAGGGGGAATCCCTGGAAGTTCTTCAGGAAAGACGTCGAGGAAGTCACAAACGACGGGAATGTTTTCAATGCCCTCGGGGGGTGCAGCGTTCAATGCGTTCAACGCATAAATCCTTGCCTCGACATTCTGAACCAGACGAGCATTGTAGCTAATTATTTCATCAGAAGGGTGTAGCAGGTGGACGGTCTTAGTGGCGCAAACAATAGAAGCAGTATGCGCTTTCAACCAATCCATTCCCAGAATGAGATCAATGCTACAGGACTTCAGTACGATGGGAGAGACAAGGAATTCTAGTCCTTCGATTTCAACAGGGACGTCATGACTAACCATAGAGGTTTGACATTGGCCCGCAGGGGTGTGTACCACTAGTGGAGTGTTCATCTCCTCGTATTTAATGCCATGCATGAATGCAAACTCAGCTGATATGAACGAATGTGATGCTCCTGTATCAAATAAAACAGATGCTGGTACTGAATTTACGAGGAGTGTACCCATCACAGTAGCAGGCTGGTCTTGAGCTTCATTCAGATCGACGTGGTTGGCATGAACATGACCATAAGACTTGGCATTGTTGTTGCGGGGCTGGTTGTTACCACGGCCAGTTGCTGGAAGGGCCAGTTGATTCTGATTCTGGTTGCATTCCCTAGCACGGTGCCCTGGTCTACCACACTTGTAGCATAGACCATTATTGGGAGTGGGAACATGAGCTCGGGGTGGTGGAGCTGGAAGCCTTGGCTGCCTAGATGGTGGAGGAGGCAGATGAGGTGCAGCATAGGTCTGCCTTGGGGCAGGTGCATTTGGACGGTACATGCTGTTCGGGATCCATATCTTACGCTTCTGCGAGGGCGGGCCCAAAGATGAGCCCGTGTCACGGTTGCGCCTCTGAGAGCTCTGGTGTTCCTGCAGACCAGTCTCGACATTGATGGCCTTGTTCACCAAGGTGGCGAAATCGGCAAAGTCATGCACTAGAAGTGTGAGCTTGATGTCAGCTTGAAGGCCGTCACGGAACTTCTCCTGTCTGCGTGCATCAGTTGCAATGTCTTCTTCAGCATAGTGGGACAAGTCCAGAAACTCCCGCTGATAAGCTTCCACGGTTTTGTTGCCCTGGGTGAGGTTGCAGAACTCACGCTTCTTCCTGTCCATGATCCCCTGAGGAATGAAGCGGACACGGAAGGCAGCTTTAAAGTTTGGCTAGGTGATGATTGTCCCAACGGGCAGAGTACGCCTGTGGCTGTCCCACCATTGAGCTACGGGTCCCTTCAGAAAGAAGGAAGCAAAGGTGACATAGCAGGCAGGGGCTACTTCAGCAGACTCCATCTCATAGGTGATGTCACGGAGCCAGTCATCAGCATCCAGCGGCTGAGTTGAGCTGCGGTACACGGTTGGGTTGAGGCGCATGAAATCCTGCAGAGTCACTTGGGCTGGCTGCTCGTTCATATTGGGGCGACGGAACTGAGCCATCACATTCTCCATGAACTGGCGATTCATCTCGAGCTGTTGGACCATACTAGCCATGTACTCAGGCGGTGGTGGGGCGTTGTCGCCACGACCACGACCAGCTGGTCTAACCATCCTGCTAATATATAACAGGGGTAGTTCAACATTGAGAAATTTGCATAGACAAGAATCATTTATGATGAAACATGCATAATGAAAGGGGCACGACAGATACCACATAGTAGTCAGCACAACTTACAAAAGGGGTCGGACATAGAGTTCAGTACACAGAGTTCAGTACATAGACTAAGTCATCAAAGGCGGCACGCAGGCTCGCGAATGCATCTAATACTAATAAGCAAGACTACATCAGTCCCAGGAGGTACTGTGGAGGTAGTCGTAGCCCGACAACTGATAGTGAGGCAACAGATAGTCCACGTCAGCGGCTTGGGGGCCGCGGATACTCTGGTGTAGAACCCGACGCTCAGGTGGCAGAAGAGGACCAAGTGCGGGAGAGTAGCCTCCCACCTCTGGCCAACCGACACTGTCGGGCATCACGGTCCTGGCTGGGTAGATCGCAGAACGTGGTAGCTGTCTAGATAGAACAAAGGGGTGCAACAGCATCAGAGCCCTGTAAAGGTGCCGACGAGTGGTGTACAACTCGTGGCGAAGAGCTCGGTTAGTTCGGTCCAACCCATCAGCATGCAGAACCAGGCTCTGATGGTGGAAGGGCTCTCGAGTGACGGTGGAGTAGGCAGCAGTGTAGTATCCCTCCGCACCAACATCGGATGCGATAGCAATGTGCCTGAAAGGGGAAGTGTCCAACGCCTGATACTCTCCACGAAGACGTGTCAGAGCAGCATAGGCAGCATCGTGAACTGCCATCTCGATGGTCACTCCAACACCATAAGCGGTGTGCAGCACAATAGTGGAGTCATACTCCCGAGAGTAGAGGTGGACGATGGCACGGTACTGCTCCTGGTTAAAGTCCTGGTACTCCTCATAGACGGTATACTCAGGGTGCCAGCGATAACCCAGATATGTCATCATCTCAGCTAGCACAGCAGGTGATCCCGAGGCACCAATGGCCACCGTGTGGCGCACGACCTGCCTCGTGGGTTCCATCTGAAAACAAAGATGTTTCAATGGAGTCAAATGACAATGTGGGTACTATTCAAAATACTATCCTACAGAATAACTATGGCTTATCCAACTTTGGGGTGAACGTGGTAACGGGATCCTAATGTTAGAGTTTGTAATTTCGTTTATCCCGAGTAGGAGAGAGTTCAGAGCCCCAGAGTAAAGGTCGAGGAGTAAAAGATCCTAATACCACCCAATGGCGACGTGGGCCCATAAGGCACACAACCAAGTTAGTAAAAGTTTTGTAGTGACTAGACTCGACTTCGGCCAAGGAGTGTGGAAGGGGGATTCCTACAGGCAGTCGGCTCTGATACCAACTTGTGACGCCCCCGATTCAATCGTACACTAATCATGCACGCAAACGTGTACGATCAAGATCAGGGACTCACGGGAAGATATCACAACACAACTCTAAAAACATAAATAAGTCATACAAGCATCATAATACAAGCCAGGGGCCTCGAGGGCTCGAATACAAGTGCTCGATCATAGACGAGTCAGCGGAAGCAACAATATCTGAGTACAGACATAAGTTAAACAAGTTTGCCTTAAGAAGGCTAGCACAAACTGGGATACAGATCGAAAGAGGCGCAGACCTCCTGCCTGGGATCCTCCTAAACTACTCCTGGTCGTCGTCAGCGGCCTGCACGTAGTAGTAGGCACCTCCAGTGTAGTAGGGGTCGTCGTCGACGGTGGCGTCTGGCTCCTGGACTCCAGCATCTGGTTGTGACAACCAGAAAGAAAGGAAAGGGGGAAAAGGGGGGAGAAAGCAACCGTGAGTACTCATCCAAAGTACTCGCAAGCAAGGATCTACACTACATATGCATGGGTATATGTGTAAAGGGCCATATCGGTGGACTGAACTGCAGAATGCCAGAATAAGAGGGGGATAGCTAATCCTATCGAAGACTACGCTTCTGGCAGCCTCCGTCTTGCAGCATGTAGAAGAGAGTAGATTGAAGTCCTGCAAGTAGCATCTCCAAGTAGCATCTCCAGTAACATCGCATAGCATAATCCTACCCGACGATCCTCTCCTCGTTGCCCTATGGAAAAGCGATCACCGGGTTGTCTGTGGAACTTGTCTGGGTGTGTTTTATTAAGTATCCGGTTCTAGTTGTCATAAGGTCAAGGTACAACTCCGGGTCGTCCTTTTACCAAGGGACACGGCTATTCGAATAGATAAACTTCCCTGCAGGGGTGCACCACATAACCCAACACGCTCGATCCCATTTGGCCGGACACACTTTCCTGGGTCATGCCCGGCCTCAGAAGATCGTCGCAGCCCCACCTAGGCACAACAGAGAGGTCAGCATGCCGGTCTAACTCCTATGGCGCAGGGGTCTGGGCCCATCGCCCTTTGCACACCTGCACGTTGCGAACGTGGCCGGAAGCAGAACTAGCCCCCTTAATACAAGTGCAGGCTTACGTTCCAATCCGGCGCACGCCCCTCAGTCGCTGACGTCAAGAAGGCTTCGACTGATACCACGACGTCGAGTGCCCATATCTTTCCCGCATAGTTGGTTAGTGCGTATAGGCCAATGGCCAGACTCAGATCAAATACCAAGATCTCGTTAAGCGTGTTATTATGAAGCAACCGCGGACGCTGACTAGGGCCAGGCCCACCTCTCGCCTAGGTGGTCTCAACCTGCCCTGTCGCTCCGCCACAAAGATCCACACAGAGGGCCCTCGGGACAAAGGTCCTTTCAGCCCCCAATCCGTGAATCACTCGCGGGTACTCTTCGAGCGGACCCGACATTAGTCACCATCTGTAGTATGTATATATGTATAGTATATACCCGTGATCACCTCCCAAGTGATCACGGCCCGATAGTATAGCAAGGCAGACTAACAAGAATGTAGGGCCAATGATGATAAACTAGCATCCTATACTAAGCATTTAGGATTGCGGGTAAGGTATAAATGACTGTAGCAACAATGTCAGGCTATGCATCAGAATAGGATTAACGGAAAGCAGTAACATGCTACACTACTCTAATGCAAGCAGTATAGAGAAGAATAGGCGATATCTGGTGATCAAAGGGGGGGCTTGCCTGATTGCTCTGGCAAGAAGGAGGGGTCGTCAACTCCATAGTCGAACTGGGCAGCAGCAGCGTCGGTCTCGTAGTCTACCAGAGAGAAGAGGGGGAAGAAACAATGAATACAATGCAAACAGATGCATATCGATGCATGACATGACAAGTAACGATGCTAGGTGTGCCCAATCGCGGTAGTAGGTGATACCGATGAAGGGGGAAAACATCCGGGAAAGTATTCCCGGTGTTTCGCGTTTTTGGACCGATGAACCGGAGGGGGAAAGTTGTGTGTTCTCTATGCTAGGGATGTGTGGCGGACGAACGGGCTGCGTATCCGGATTTGTCTCGTCGTTCTGAGCAACTTTCAGGCAGAAAGTATTTTCATCCGAGTTACAGATTAAAAGATATGATTTTCTAAAGATTTAAATCATTTTCTGATTTTAATTATTTATCTAAAGCCAACATTATCCAGAACAGTGTCTGATGACGCAAGCATGACATCAGAGTGATGTCAGGAGGTCAACTGGTCGGTTGACCAGTCAAACCAGACAGGTGGGTCCAGTGGGACCCACATGTCATTGTCAGGGGCATTAACAGAGTTTTGAAACTAATTAAATGGGTTAATTAGCAGGTAGGGCCCAGTAGTCAGTGAGAGATTAGGTTTTAATTAATTTATTTAATTAATTAGCAGTTTATCTATTTGTTTTTATTTGTTTTATGGGATGTGGCCCGCATGTCAGTGGTAGTAGCTGCCACATCGGCGTAGTTGACTCGGTCAACTTTGCCAGTTGGGGCCCCCCAGGCCCACTGGCAGTGACCCAGGGTGGGGCCCCATGCATGCCACGTCAGCCGGCCGGCGTTTAGACGCCGGCGAGTTCGTTTTCACGGCGGCGCGGCTCGGGCGAGCGTCGGATTTCGCCCATGGAGCACCAAATCGAGCGCAGCCAGGCTCTCTGGAACGGCCTCTTCGCGCCGCGTCCGATGGAGGGGAGCACGTCGGCGGGGGTGGCCGGAATCGAGCGCTACAGGCTCGACGGCGGCGAGGTGGTTCGGGTGTGAGATGAAGACGGCGACGCAGCGCGCGTCGGGGCTAACGGGAAGGCTAGGGTGGAGCTGCGCGACGCGCTGAGCACAAAGGGCTCGGCCCCGTGGCCATTTGGTCACCGGAAGGGCGTCGGCGACGCGCGCAGGCGGCGGCGCAGTCGGGTCCCCGGCGGGAAACACGCTAGGAGGCACGGGGAGGCTAGTGCGCGGGTGCGTAGGGATCCGGTGAGCATCAGGAGCACGATGCCGTGCTCAGAAGAGCACGACGGAGAGCATGGCCACGGCGGCGAGGCGATTCGCGACGACGGGCTCACGGCCATGGCGATGAGGTAGCTACGATGCGCGAGGGGCTTAACGAGAAGGAGTAGGAGGCGGAGGAGCTCACCGTGCGGCACGCAAGATGGCCCGTGGTGGTTTAGTAGCAGCAGGGGGCGTCGTCGGAGTTGGTGAAGAACGGCGGCGACCGGAGATGTGGAAGGAGGTGAACCATTGCAGCAGCGCCTCCTAGCTCCAGCTGTAGCCACCGGTGGACGAGGAAGACGATGGTGAAGACGACGGACACGCTGGCAAGGCGAGGCAATGGCTGTGTCCGTGCGTTCACGGCGGCGGGTCCATGGCAGCGCTCGGACGTGGTGGGGAACGAGGGAGAGAGCGAGGTGGATCTGAGGGGGGAGGCGCGGGGGCAGAGG
>NC_041388.1:511717603-511731091 GCF_002162155.2 Triticum dicoccoides
GAGTGGGAGGAGAGACCGAGGGGGCGCGGCGTCGGCGCCCTTATCCACTCGTCGTCGCCGGCGAGAGGGTGCGGCGGGGACGCGCCCCTGTTCCGCCCCGGGTCGGGGGAACAGGGAAGGGAGCCGACAGGGGGAGGCAGGCCGGTTCGGCCGAATGGGCCAGGTGGGCTGGCCAGGCTCGTTTAGCTAGGCCAGTTGGCCCAGGGGGTTTGGGGGGTCTTCCTTTTGTTTTATTTTCACTTTTTCTTTTTGTTTATTTCCTTTTCTGTTTTATTTCATTTCAAAGTAATTAGGCATTTTCTAAAAATGTGTTTACTTCACCATAATTACCATTGCAATATTTGGCACCCACCGAACATTTTTGTTTTGACTTTTGAAAACTTTGGGTGTTTGTCGCTAATTCATTTTTGAATTTGCAATGTTTTTGAACTACCACTTAATTAGCAACAGTAACATAGATGACATGGCATCATCAGGAGAGTTTTACTGTAGCCTAATTATCTGGGCGTTACAATCAGCCAGGCTACCCATGGCCATAAACCAACTTAAGCCAAAAGCCTAAGCTTGGGGGAGTACGTATTTCTCACCGACTTTACATTCATATTCACACACTATCCTAGTCGTCGGTGCTCATACTCTTTCATTGTATTATCCATGCTAGTTTAATTTTCTTTTCTTAGTTTTCTTCTTGTGTGTTTGATAAACCTTAAGAAAAACTTAAAAAAATTAGTTAGTTTGATTTCCATGCTTGTAGTAGAAATTAAAATGAAAACCCAAAAAGATTTCTCGTTCTTCTTTTATTTGTTGGGAGCTTTCCCATGTAGATAGTTTTATTTTCTTTTCTTTCCTTTGGGGGTCGAGAGTAGAAGACCATATTGAGAATGTTTAGTGGCTCTCATATGCAAGATTGTTTATTTAACTTAGAGCCCATATTACTTTGTCTTCTCTCTTGAGTTGAATGCTTGCAGATTCCAGCTTAGTCCAATGCACGTGCACTCTTATTATTATACACATCGTTCGGTCGTGCAAGTGAAAGGCAATAATGACGATATATGATGGACTGATTGAGATGAGAGAAGCTGGTATGAACTCGGCCTCTCTTGTTTTTGTAAATATGATGAGTTCATCATTCCTGATTCAGCTTATTATGAAGTAAACATATTTGCAATGACATTTAGAGATTATAGTTGCTTGTGCCATGCTTGATTGGCTATGAGTTATAATGGTTTACCTTGTGTGCCAACATGCTATTAGAATGATTATGATGTGGTATGATGGGATGGTATCCTCATTTGAATGAATTCAGTGACTCGACTTGGCACATGCTCACGCATGTAGTTGAAACAAAATCAACATACCCTTCATGATATTTATGTTCATGGTGGATTATATCCTACTCATGCTTGTACTCGGTGTGAATTAGTTATAATGCATGTTTATGACTGTTATCGCTCTCTCAGTTGGTCGCTTCCCAGTCTTTTGCTAGCCTTCACCTGTACTAAGCGGGAATACTGCTTGTGCATCCAAACTCCTTAAACCCCAAAGTTGTTCCATATGAGTCCACCATACCTTCCTATATGCGGTATTTACCTGCCGTTCCAAGTAAATTTGTATGTGCCAAACTCCAAACCTTCAAATGAAATTCTATTTTGTATGCTTTTGCAGCTCATGTTTCAACTAGGGTTGCCTATATCTTCCATGCTAGGTGGGTTATTCTCAAGAGGAGTGGACTCCGCTCCTCATTCACGAGAAAGGTCCGGTAACCGGGATGCCCAGTCCCATGATCCAAAAAGATCAAAGCAAATCAATATAATTAAACAAAACTCCCCCAGGGCTGTTGTTAGTTGGAGGCACTCGTTGTTTTGAGCAAGCCATGGATTGATGCTTGTTGGTGGTGGGGGAGTATAAAATTTTACCATTCTGCATGGAAACTGCCTATAATGCATGTATTATGGAAGATACAACCATCTCATAGTTGTTGCGTTGACAGTGAAAGTATGCCACCCAAAATGTTATTCAATCTCTATTTTAAAATCGAGCTCTGGCACCTCTACAAATCCCCGCTTCCCTCTGTGAAGGTCCTATCTATTTACTTTTATGTTGAGTCATCACCTTCTTATTAAAAAGCATACCCACTGGAGAGCACACTGTCATTTGCATGTATTACTATTGGTTTATATTGGGTATGACTTGACTGGATCTCTTTTACCATGAATTACAATGTTTAGTCAGTCCATGATCTTTAAAGGTGCTCTGCATTTATGTTTTGCGGTCTCAGAAAGGGCTAGTGAGATACAATTTTGTTATATCATGTTATGATTGTTTTGAGAAAGTGTTGTCATCCGAGTTTTATTGTTATGGCTCGCTAGCTGATTATGCTACTGATATGAGTAATTGTGAGACCGAGGTGTTATTGTGAGTATGGTTAGTTCATAATATATGTTGAAACTTGAATGCTGGCTTTACATGTTTACAACAACAAGAGCAAACAGAGTTTGTAAAAGTTTTTCTTTATCACTTTCAGTTTATCAACTAAATTGCTTGAGGACAAGCAAAGGTTTAAGCTTGGGGGAGTTGATATGTCTCCAACATATCTACTTTTCCAAACACTTTTGCCCTTGTTTTGGACTCTAATTTGCATCATTTGAATGAAACTAACCTGGACTGACGCTGTTTTCAGCAGAATTACCATGATGTTGTTTTATGTGTAGAAAACAAAAGTTCTCGGAATGACCTGAAAATCCTCGGAGACAAGTTTCAGAAAATATAAAAAATATTGGCAAAATATGAAGACCAGGGGGCCACACCCTGTCCACGAGGGTGGGGCACGCCCACCCCCTCTAGGCGCGCCCCCTGTCTCGTGTCCCCCCTGCAGCTCCGCCGACCTCAACTCCAACTCCATATATTCCGTCTCGCAGAGAAAAAATCATAGAGGAAGTTTCATCGTGTTTAACGATACGGAGCCGCCGCCAAATCCTAATCTCTCTCGGGAGGGCTGGTATGGAGTCCGTTTGGGGCTCCGGAGAGGGGGATTCGTTGCCATCGTCATCATCAACCATCCTCCATCACCAATTTCATGATGCTCACCGCCGTGCATGAGTAATTCCATCGTAGGCTTGCTGGACGGTGATGGGTTGGATGAGATTTACCATGTAATCAAGTTAGTTTTGTTAGGGTTTGATCCCTAGTATCCACTATGTTCTGAGATTGATGTTGCTATGACTTTGCTATGCTTAATGCTTGTCACTAGGGCCCGAGTGCCATGATTTTAGATCCGAACCTATTATGTTTTCATGAATATATGTGTGTTCTTGATCCCATCTTGCAAGTCTATAGTCACCTATTATGTGTTATGATCCGACAACCCGAAGTGACAATAATCGGGATACTTCTCGGTGATGACCGTAGTTCGAGGAGTTCATGTATTCACTATGTGTTAATGTTTTGGTCCGGTTCTCTATTAAAAGGAGGCCTTAATATCCCTTAGTTTCCACTAGGACCCCGCTGCCATGGGAGGGTAGGACAAAAGATGTAATGCAAGTTATTTTCCATAAGCACATATGACTATATTCGGAATACATGCCTACATTACGTTGATGAATTGGAGCTAGTTCTGTGTCACCCTATGTTATAGCTATTACATGAGGAATCGCATCCGACATAATTATCCATCACTGATCCATTGCCTACGAGCTTTTCATATATTGTGCCTCGCTTATTTACTTTTTTCTTGCTATTGTTACAATTACTACAAAACCCAAAAATATTACTTTTGCTATCGTTACCATTACTACCATACTACTTTGCTACTAAATACTTTGTTGCAGATACTAAGTTATCCAGGTGTGGTTGAATTGACAACTCAACTGCTAATACTCAAGAATATTCTTTGGCTCCCCTTGTGTCGAATCAATAAATTTGGGTTGAATACTCTACCCTCGAAAGCTGTTCCGATCCCCTACACTTGTGGGTTATCATGAGGCAAAGGTTTTGCCTCCGTTTCAAAAAAATCACGTCAAAAGGAATTCTTTTATAGAGCCGATAATGGAGTGAAGTCCATGCGTGCAACACCACAAGCTACAGAGTAGTAGAGTACTAGTAGCACTTTACGTACCGAGCCATATTGCATAGTTCCCAATGCCCCGCCAGGCTTTTTCGGCTCCTCGAGCTTAATCGGGAGGCCCTAGTTTAAATATGCTACTAGTTGATGAGGAAGCTACAAGCAAGGTGCGGCTAGGGCGAGCACGCGAGCCATGAGATGATGGGAAGGAAAACCCGTTGACGTGGCTAGGTTATCCAGTGCACCCAGATTGTGGTGCCGCACGTCCGTTCGACTTCAAAACTCAAACTACCCGTGTACAATATTGGCTCGCAGCGAAGTTACTATTTAAAAAAAGGCCGCCATGCGTTCGGCCAGGGTCGAACCCACAAAACGAGGTATACACTCCCGCGACCACTAATAGTACTTGTTGGAGTACAATGCAACCTAGAATCGCCTTTTGTCTCTAGCAGTACATTGTTCCTTACAAGAAACCATTAATAATGCCAAGAAACCACTAAGAATGCCAAGAAATTACTACCACTTGCATACGTGGCAGACTTAAGATAGGACTACCTTATCAACCATTGTACATGCCCTTACCAACCAGCCCTACCTAGAAACGACTACTCTACAAAGTGTCGTTATAGGCACGTTTCAACCCATGTCGCCCCTTAAGTCAACGCCTTCTATTCGACCGGCAAGTTAGGCGTTATAACTTGTGGGACCAATATGTCAGTCTCCACAAAAATCCCCGAGTGATCTCCTACCTATGGCCCGTCCACCTAGTCATCCTCGGACATGGGACGCAGTTACCGCCACCGGCAGAAGGCAAGGTCAAAACAGCCGGCGGTGCGGAGCCCATCTTGCGGCCGCCCGGATGCCAGCTCCATCTGGCGCTCGCGGCCGCTAGCTAGCCAAGATAGCTCCATCCACATGCTTCTCTGCAAGGTTTTCTAGCTAAATTGGCACGGCGGCGCGACGGCTTGCTCACGCGTGCCACGCTAAGGCCAGCCATCTAGCTCGAGCGAAGGCCAGCGCGGAGGCTTGCTCGCTCGTGAGTCACGCTCGGGCCAGCCTGCCAACCCGTGTGGAGGCCAGTGAGGCGTCCGGCCCGTCCGGCGGAGCGGCGACCAACTCTTTCATCACCGGCTCCACTGAGGAACACGCATCAGTACTGTTTGAAGTAATGTTGAGGAAAAATAAAGATTTGAGGGGGAATAACAGGACAGAAGGTCAGACGTGGGTCCCTAGTGTCAACGGTCAAACCAAATGTGTTGGTTTAAGTTGCCTCGTCAGCACGGACATGTGGGCCAACCCTGTCATAAACGGGTTTAAACGAGCCTAATTGGCACTAGGTAGTAGTTTTTGGCATGGATTAAGAAATTTTGGTTATGTTTTTGCTATTTTTTGTACAATAGTTTCTTCCCAGGGCTGGTTGAAAGTGGTAGTTTTTTGTTAAATACTCTACCTCCGCGATCAGCACACGTTCAGCTCGGGGACGCCCCTCGTACTCTTGATCCAGTTGAGGTTGAGGGAGAGTTTCGTCAGCACGATGGCGTGGTGATAGTGATGATGAAGTTACTAGCGCAAGGCTTCTCCTAAGCACTACGACGATATGACCGAGGTGTGTAATTGTGGAGGGGGCACCGCACACGGCTAAACAATGTCAACTTGTGTCTATGGGGTGCCCCCTGGCCACGTATATAAAGGATGGAGGGAGGAGGAGGCCGGCCCTCATAAGGCGCGCCCAAAGTGTGGAGTCCTACTAGGACTCCCTAGTCCTAGTAGGATTCCAACTCCCACATGGAATAGGAAAAGAGGAAGGGAGAAGGAGATGGAAGGAAGGGGCCGACCCCCTTCCCTAGTCCAATTCGGACCAGTCCATGGGGAAGGGGCGCGGCCACCCTTGAGGCCTTTCTCTCCTTTCCCGTATGGCCCATTAAGGCCCAATACGAATTCCCGTAACTCTCAGGTACTCCAAAAAATACACGAATCACTCGGAACCTTTCCGATGTCCGAATATATCCTTGCAATATATTGATCTTTACGTCTCGACCATTTCGAGACTCCTCGTCATGTCCATGATCTCATACAAGACTCCGAACTACCTTTGGCAAATCAAATCACATAACTCATAATTCAAATCGTCAACGAACGTTAAGCGTGCGGACCCTACAGGTTCGAGAACTATGTAGACATGACCAAGACTCATCTAGGGTCAACAACCAATAGCGGAACCTGGATGCTCATATTGGCTCCCACATATTCTACGAAGATCTTTATCGGTCAAACCGCATAACAACATACGTTGTTCCCTTTGTCATCGGTATATTACTTGCCTGAGATTTGATCGTCGGTACCTCAATACCTAGTTCAATCTCTTTACCGGCAAGTCTCTTTACTCGTTCCATAATACTTCATCCCGCAACTAACTCATTAGTTACAATGCTTGCAAGGCTTATAGTGATGAGTATTACTGAGAGGGCCCAGAGATACCTCTCTGAAACACGGAGTGACAAATCCTAATCTCGATCTATGCTAACCCAACAAACACCATCGGAGACAATTGTAGAGCACCTTCATAATCACCATTTTACATTGTGACGTTTGGTAGCACACAAAGTGTTCCTCGAGTATCCGAGAGTTGCATAATCTCATAGTCTTAGGAACTTGTATAATCATGAAGAAAGCAGTAGCAATGAGACTAACACGATCATAATGTTAAGCGAACGGATGGGTCATGTCAATCATCTCATTCTCCTAATGATGTGATCCCGTTCATCAAATGACAACACATGTCTATGGTTAGAAAACATAACCATCTTTGATTAACGAGCTAGTCAAGTAGAGGCATACTAGGGACTATAAGTTTTGTCTATGTATTCACACATGTACTAAGTTTCCGGTTAATACAATTCTAGCATGAATAATAAACATTTATCATGAATTGAGGAAATAAATAATAACTTTTTTATTGCCTCTATGGCATATTTCCTTCGGTCTCCCACTTGCACTAGAGTCAATAATCTTGTTCACATTACCATGTGATTTAACACCAATATTCACATCTGTATGTGATTAACACCCATAGTTCACATTGTCATGTGACCAACACCCAAAGGGTTTACTAGAGTCAATAATCTAGTTCACATCACTATGTGATTATTAACACCCAAAGAGTACTAAGGTGTGATCATGTTTTGCTCATGAGAGAAGTTTAGTCACGGGGCTGTCACATTCAAAGCCATGTGTATTTTGTAAATATTCTATGTCTACAATGCTCTGCATGGAGCTACTCTAGCTAATTGCTCCCACTTTCAATATGTATCCAGACTGAGACTGCTCCCACTTTCAATATGTATCCAGACTGAGACTTAGAGTCATCTGGATCAGTGTAAAAGCTTGCATCGACATAACTCTTTACGACGAACTCTTTATCACCCCCATCACTAAGAAGCATTTCCTTAGTCCTCACTAAGGATAATTTTGACTGCTGTCCAGTGATCTACTCTTAGATCACTATTGTACCCCCTTGCCAAACTCATGGCAAGGTACACAATAGGTCTGGTACACAGCATACCATACTTTATAGAACCTATGACTGATGCATAGGGAATGACTTTCATTCTCTTTCTATCTTCTGTTGTGGTCATGATTTGAGTCTTACTCAACTTTACACCTTGTAATACAGGCAAGAACTTCTTCTTTGACAGATCCATTTTGAACACTTTCAAAAAACTTGTCAAGGTATGTATTCATTGAAAAATCTTATCAAGCGTCTTGATCTATAGATCTTGATGCCCAATATATAAGTAACTTCACCGAGGTCTTGCTTTGAAACAATCCTTTCAAACTCTCCTTTATGCTTTCCAGAAATTTCTACATCATTTCCGATCAACAATATGTCATTCACATATACTTATCAGAAAAGTTGTAGTGCTCCCACTCACTTTCTTGTAAATACAGGCTTCACCGCAAGTCTGTATAAAATTATATGCTTTGATCAACTCATCAAAGCGTATATTCCAACTCCGAGCTGCTTGCACCAGTCCATAGATGGATCGCTGGAGCTTGCACACTTTGTTAGCACTCTTTGGATTGACAAAATCTTCTGGTTGCATCATATACAACTCTTCTTCCAGAAATCCATTCAGAGATGCAGTTTTGACATCCATCTGCCAAATTTCATAAACATAAAATGCCGCAATTGCTAACATGACTCGGACAGACTTAAGCATCGCTACAGTTGAGAAAATCTCATTGTAGTCAACACCTTGAACTTGTCGAAAACCCTTTTGCGACATGTCGAGCTTTGTAGATAGTAACACTACTATTAGTGTATGTCTTCCTCGTGAAGATCCATTTATTTTCTATGGCTTTCCGATCATCGGGAAAGTCCACCAAAGTCCACACTTTGTCCTCATACGAGGATCCCATCTCAGATTTCATGGCCTCAAGCCATTTCTCGGAATCTGGGCTCATCATTGCTTCCTCATAGTTCGTAGGTTCATCATGGTCTAGTAACATGACTCCCAAAATAGGATTACCTTAACACTCTGGTGCGGATCTTACTCTGGAAGACCGACAAGGATCGGTAGCAACTTGATCTGAAACTTCATGATCATCATCATTAGCTTCCTCAGTAATTGGTGTAGGAATCACTGGAACTGATTTCTGTGATGAACTACTTTCCAATAAGGGAGAAGGTACAGTTACCTCAACAAGTTCCACTTTCCTCCCACTCACTTCTTTTGAGAGAAACTCCTTATCTAGAAAGGATCCATTCTTAGCAACAAAGATTTTGCATTCTGATCTGTGATAGAAGGTGTACACAACAGTTTCCTTTGGGGTATTCTATGAAGACGCACTTCTCCGATTTGGGGACAACCATATGGCTCCTGCCAGTTGCCAATAACTTTGTTACAAAACATGATCATCTCATACAACAATTTATATCACATCATGCTTGACCATATCACATCATAGCAAGCCCTGCAAAAACAAGTTAGACGTCCTCTACTTTGTTGTTGCAAGTTTTACGTGGCTGCTACGGGCTTCTAGCAAGAACCGTTCTTACCTATGCATCAAAACCACAACGATTTTTTGTCAAGTGTTCTGTTTTAACCTTCAACAAGGACCGGGAGTAGCCACACTCGATTCAACTAAAGTTGGAGAAACAGACACTCACCAGCCACCTATGTGCAAAGCACGTCGGTAGAACCAGTCTCGCATAAGCATACGCGTAATGTCGGTCTAAGCTGCTTCATCCAACAATACCGCTAAATCAAAGTATGACATGCTGGTAAGCAGTATGACTATTATCGCCCACAACTATTTGTGTTCTACTCGTGCATATAACATCTACGCATAGACCTGGCTCGGATGCCACTGTTGGGGAACGCAGTAATTTCAAAAAAAAATCCTACGATCACGCAAGATCTATCTATGTGATGCATAGCAATGAGAGGGGAGAGCGTGTCCACATACCCTCATAGACCGAAAGTGGAAGCGTTATGACAACGCAGTTGATGTTGTCGTATGTCTTCACGATCCGACCGATCTTTGCACCGAACGTATGGCACCTCCGCGATCAGCACACGTTCAGCTCGGGGACGTCCCTCGTACTCTTGATCCAGTTGAGGTTGAGGGAGAGTTTCGTCAGCACGACGACATGGTGATGGTGATGATGAAGTTACCAGCGTAGGGCTTCGCCTAAGCACTACGACGATATGACCGAGGTGTGTAACTATGAAGAGGGGCACCGCACACGGCTAAACAATGTTAACTTGTGTCTATGGGGCGCCCCATGGCCACGTATATAAAGGATGGAGGGAGGAGGAGGCCAGCCCTCATAGGGCATGGCCAAAGTGTGGTGTCCTACTAGGACTCCCTAGTCCTACTAGGACTCCAGCTCCCACATGGAATAGGAAAAGGGGAAGGGAGAAGGAGAAGGAAGGAAAGGGCCGGCCCCCTTCCCTAGTCCAATTCGGACCAGTCCATGGGGAAGGGGCGCGGCCACCCTTGAGGCCTTTCTGTACTTTCCCGTATGGCCCATTAAGGCCCAATACGAATTCCCGTAACTCTCAGGTACTCTGAAAAATACACTAATCACTCGGAACCTTTCCGATGTCCGAATATAGCCTTCCAATATATCGATCTTTATGTCTCAACCATTTCGAGACTCCTCATCATGTCCATGATCTCATCCGGGACACCGAACTACCTTTGGTAAATCAAATAACATAACTCATAATTCAAATCGTCAACGAACATTAGGCGTGCGGACCCTACGAGTTCGAGAACTATGTAGACATGACCGAGACTCATCTCCGGTCAATAACCAATAGCGGAACCTGGATGCTCATATTGGCTCCCACATATTCTACTAAGATCTCTATCGGTCAAACCGCATAACAACATACGTTGTTCCCTTTGTCATCGGTATATTACTTGCCTGAGATTTGATCGTCGGTACCTCAATACCTAGTTCAATCTCTTTACCGGCAAGTCTCTTTACTCGTTCCGTAATACTTCATCCCGCAACTAACTCATTAGTTACAATGCTTGCAAGGCTTATAGTGATGAGTATTACCGAGAGGGCCCAGAGATACCTCTCTGAAACACGGAGTGACAAATCCTAATCTCGATCTATGCCAACCCAACAAACACCATCGGAGACAATTGTAGAGCACCTTCATAATCACCCTTTTATATTGTGACGTTTGGTAGCACACAAAGTGTTCCTCGGGTATCCGAGAGTTGCATAATCTCATAGTCTTAGGAACTTGTATAATCATGAAGAAAGCAGTAGCAATGAGACTAACACGATCATAATGCTAAGCGAACGGATGGGTCATGTCAATCATCTCATTCTCCTAATGATGTGATCCCGTTCATCAAATGACAACACATGTCTATGGTTAGAAAACATAACCATCTTTGATTAACGAGCTAGTCAAGTAGAGGCATACTAGGGACTATAAGTTTTGTCTATGTATTCACACATGTACTAAGTTTCTGGTTAATACAATTCTAGCATGAATAATAAACATTTCTCATGAACTAAGGAAATAAATAATAACTTTATTATTGCCTCTAGGGCATATTTATTTCAACATATTGTAAGTAGGAGTGAAAGTTAAGCTTTGGAAGCCAATAAGCAAGGCTAGTTACATAGTGCATATGTGTACAAGATTGAAAGTAAATATCAACCATGAGTGACCAATATCTTGATGGAACACTCAAAATAATGGAAATACTAGGAATTGTTTTTTGCATGGTTGGAAATACTAGCAATGTTCATGTGTGTTGCAATGGATCATAATTATAATAGTACTTATTCACAAACTTGATACAAAACACTCTAATTTTGATATACATATATCACTAGAGATATATTATGTTTCAATCAGAATATATTCCTTGGGATGTTTTGGTGAGGTGAGGGAGGGATGTGGTTGGTTTTAAGATATTAATGATGGGTTTTTCTGCAAATTGGTAGAGAAGTGGGATGTTGGTGAGAAAAGGCAACAACTTACCTCACAATCGTTAGATGTAGATCTGGTCAGAAATGACGGATGATAGACACACCATCATCACCAACTTAGTCTTCTGTAGGAGTACTAGTAAGATGTCTATGCATTGCATGGAACATCAAGATGCATTTTTTATAAAACACTTGTTGTGATTGACCCAGGCGGGAGTAATTCCATGTGTAAAAACTAATGATATCTCGAGAAATAGGAGATAAGGTGAAGAGGAGTGGGGCGTGGTGGTGATTGGTGACCGGACTGAGCGGAGGCATGGGGATGGACGATGCCGGCAGCGGCCACCAGGCCAGTTTGTTCCAGAGGCTTCCTTTTTTAATTTCTCAACAATGAGGTTGTTGGAGATAAGGATGAACGAGGGAAGGCCTTGTCTGCAAATGTGGAGAGAGGTGCGAGTATCTTTTAGTTTAATTTCCATTCGTCAAATATAGATCGAACGGTCTATATTGCAAGATGGCGCGCGTACCATAATCACTAACTCGTTTTTTATAAGAGAAGAAATATAATTATGGAGATACAAACGTATTATCGATACTTGTTTCCGTAAACTAGGATCTACATTCTATTCAATGCCTCAGCATGTGGGGCCTTAGCAGAATGACTTCTCGGCTGTGTAAAACAAAGGTTTTCCCGTCGCTGATAAGGAGGGGATGACGGCGGCGCGCTTTCGGCTTGCTCTAGTCCTAGTAGTCATAGTAGGTGGTCTAAACAAATGTAGATTTATTCTTTCTCACGTCTCATGTTCGCCGTACTGCCACGACTGTTGATGAATAGATGGTAAGTTATTCACGGGGAAACCCTTGTTGAGCGTGTTTTTGAGAGAGAGAGAGATAGTGTGCGTGTGTGATATGTCTAGAGACTGAGGCAGTGATAAGAGATTCTTTGTGTCTATGTGTGTTGAGGATAGAGAGAGACATGTACATTGGGATTTGTGTTGTGTAACATGGAGACACATAGACATAATCAGAGATGAGTGTGTGAGATACACATGCGTACATGGGGAGAGATGAGGATCCAGATAAATGGGTGTTTGTGCGTGTCTGTGTGTGTTTGTGCACGCATTTGTGTGTGAGAGGGAGTGTGTGTATGTGGAGTAGAGAGACCACTAATGATGTAAACCTAGTATAATGGAAGGGGGAATGGTGTGACATGTGTAGTAGCGGGATAGCATGGGTGCAGGAGGGGGGAGTCGACTATTTGGAAGAGACATCGAGTGTGTGTGGGAGAGGGGTGTGTGTGTGTGTGTGTGTGTGTGTGTGTGAGAGAGAGAGAGAGAGAGCTAGCGACGGAGAGAGAGAGGAAGAGAGGGGGAGGGGAGTCGGTTTTTGTCCATAAATGGCGTATAGATATGGAGACAATGTTGATGTTGTTCGAAATTGGCCTATGTACGGAAACACAAGGGAAGCGAGTCATCATGTGTGTGATAGGGACTTCATGAGAGATCTAGAATAGATGGTGTAGATAACAACGTGCGCGATTGAGAACAATGGTACATTAGGGATCTATGGAAAGAGTCGCGGCATATATGTATACAGGGAAGGAGCTAGGGCGGGTCCGCATGTGGGAGAGATAGAAAGAGGGGAGTGGTGCACAAGGACACAAAGTGTGCTTGTTTGCAGTGGGGGTGGTGTGTGAGGTGAGGGTGCGAGAACCACATAACTAGGGAGATAGACATTTGGGTTCGATGTTTTGTGTATATGGGAAAGATACACTCTACATAGTGGGTGTGCTTGGGAAAGAGAGATGCCGGGAGACCTAGAGAGTGGTGGACGAGATGTGTGCATGCCCGATAGACAAAGTGATAGAGACCTATATTGGGGTCCGGACTTTAGAAGAGAGAGGGGTGTTAATGTGCTCGTGTGTTCGTGTCTGGGGGAGAGAATGACTTGTGTGTGTGTG
>NC_041388.1:511731412-511731867 GCF_002162155.2 Triticum dicoccoides
TTGGAATTTTGGAATTCGACTCCTCATTAGCTTTTGTAATTCATTTAAATGGAGGTACATTTTTTAAGCCGGGATTTCGTGATTTCATATTCATATATCAAACCTAGAGATATACACATACAGGCATGTTCAAACTTTATAATCATCCACTTTATTCATACACATCCACGATTTTGCTTTTGTCATCATATTTAGGATAAACACATTTGGAATTTCATTTGAATTGGACCGTATGATGGTATTTTCTTGTACTAGCTCAATGATCCATATTTGAATTGAATGGACAATCTAAGTTTCAAGTTGGAGACACTTATTTTCAAAACTTGCACTTTTTTTGGTGTGCAAAACAAATAAATTCTCGGCCATGATATCATAGTCGGCCGTACAAGAGCAGAACACTTACAATTTCAGGCGCCAAAAGCTTTCAAACTTCCCGCTCACATTGAAATATCTCT
>NC_041388.1:511732256-511761037 GCF_002162155.2 Triticum dicoccoides
AACCACGACAATCCGTCGAATCTAGTCCTCCGCCGCAGCGGTGGACCTCACACCCCGCCGGATCTTCCTTCTGCACCTTGGAACCCCCAACTTCCAACTCACCACTTCACCGGAGCCGCCTCAGCTACTGGCTCGTCCACCGCTCCAGATCTCCTTGACCGCCATCATGGTCCACCGCACCGGATCTGCTTAACCGGCACCCTCGTCCACCACAGTGTAGGCCCTTCACTGACTCCCTCGTCCGCCCAATTACTGGCTCTTCATACAAGCCCTCATCCCCCGCAACAGATCCACCTCACCAAAAGCATTGTACACTGCGCCCGCCGAAGCCTTCTTTCACTGCACTGGCCCCGCCCCACGGACGCCATATTCAACTCCATTGGCCCTGCTTTACCGATGCCACAACCTCATCAGGTTACTTTGATTTGTACTGCTTCAGTTTTTCTCTTCTTTATCATGCAACTGTTCATTTACCACAGATGAGCTTTCTTGTATGTCGATAGGCGCCGCAACCGAAGCTCCGGAGCCACTTCAGTGATGCCGACAGCCGGCCCAAACTCAACCACAACACGAGCCCCATCGACGATCCTTAGCTATCAAGTATGACAACGATACCCATACGCCATCGAGAAGCAGGTACTATTATCCAACGGCCGGCGCCTATGTTGACTTTCTTAGCATAAGCACCGCACCTTTGAATTTCTTCAGGGCATCATTCAAGTTTTCATGAGACGCATTATTCTGCTTGCACCTGTAGGGCTACACTTCTGGCGGTGAACATGTTACATGTGCTAAATTACATTCCAGTGCACATATAGTTAATATGCTTTAGTTTTGTCCTAAGTATTACTGTACTTCCTAGATATCACTGCCTACTATTTTACTTCTTGCATGTTATATTTATGATAATGGTGTTGTTCTGATGCCACCTGTTGGTTCAGTCAGACTGTTTCATGTTCTCTATGCTTAATTACAAATCAACAAACTAGCATGTGGTTCTGCTGCTTTTTGTTCATTTTACCCTACATTTTCTGATGCTAGCTATTACGTCACTGCTCCGAGCCTCTGTTCATTACTTTTTTGTGTGTTCTTGATCTTCCCAAGTTGCATGACTAATTTTGTGCTTCTATTAATTATGGACCTGCCAACCCCATCAAGCAAAATATTTGTTCTTTTGGGGCTGGGACCTCGAACAAGCATAAAAATAGAGGGAAGCAGATATATTGTCGTGTATGCACACACCCTTCTTTCATTACTTTAGATGAACCATTGATGATCAATTCGAACCAGTGCATGCGATTAAAATTAATTTTACCTAAATAGAGGGTGCAGAATAAACTACAACAACTAGATTTGAAACCACGGGATGCTGACGATATCTTCAAAGAACATTACAACAGCAGTGAGGCTTCACATCAACATATGGTAAGCCAGTGTGTTTTAGTACATGTGAAATGTAATGAGAGTGGACTGCTTTCTTAGCTTGTGCCCTCAACCTGTAATCCTACAGAATTACAAATAGTTCAGTTGGCTGCTTTGCTGTATTGCTTGATCCGAATGCTTGTTTGTTACTTGTTACGCTATTCCTGAGTTGGCCAATATGTCAGCAGTTCCTGCTGCACTATCATAAAGAAATGCATGCCTAGTTCATTTGAGTCCTTAACTTTTCCTCTGAACTTCATCACAAGACTGTCTTCGTAGTTTATATGAGGCCACACTGTTAAGTGCTTTCTCAGATTATTTCAACTTCTTAGATGCCTTGGCAACTTAAATATAGCGGTGGTACACTCCCTTTCAACTAGGGATGTCAACTGGGTCCCGTTTAATCCCGATTAGAGTCCACTAGTGGTATGATAGTTCAAAAGAGTTTTTGTTTTTTGAGGAAAATGAACTAGGGAGCTAGCAAAAACTAACTAGATGGGACTGGCGGATGTCATTTATTTGCCACTTACATCCCTAGTTTCATCTTACCATTTTAATTTCTTTTCAGCTGATGCTGCATCGAACCATTTAAATATAGCTTCCCATGCTCGGCAATAATTCGTATATCGTTTACCATGTAATCTTACTACCTGAATCATGTGATAACTATCTCTTACTTATGTACAGCGGAAACCTTTCAGGATGCCGTTCACACTAGGACACAATGTACAACCCCAAAATCTATTTGTGGAAGCAGTGAGCCATCCATGTTACCAGATGGTAGCAGTTCAGAGGCAACACCGCCGGAGAGAAGTCTGAGCACAGATATTATAGTTCTTGAGGCTCTACTAGAGGCAAAAAGAGATGGTCTGGCTGCCATGAATGAGGTAATCTTGATCTTGAGGATCTACTAGAGGCAGAAAGAGATAGTCTGGCTGCCATGAATGAGGTAATCTTGATCTTGAGGCTAGAAATTATGCAATTAGCGGCACGCATTATGCTAGCAACCCAAGAATTGGAGGAAGTAAGAATGTTGCATTTGAAGACGGAGGAGGTCCTGTTGTTTCTGCTATCTGAAGCCCAGGGTAATCCCGATTCTTCTTTAGATACCAGTTGAAATTGTCATTAGGTTATTGTACTTGCATGTTGTGTCATGTCTCTGAATGGATTATGTTGTAAGACCCCCTATGTTGTCCATCTGTTGTATTGATCCGAACTTTTTAGGTGAGGTAATCCTTAGTACTTGTATGATTAACATAAGGTGAACTATTTTTCGTGTGAGCGTATTATATTGGATGAAATAACTGTTTGACTCAAAGTGTATCCAACCTACTGAATTCGAAGAGCACGACATTTCTAAATCATAATCATATATAAAGGTGGAATAAATCACTGTTGTGGTTTTGAAGAAATAAATAACAAAACATAGAATTATCTGTGGATATTTGTAATCGGATACAAATTGGATTTGAATTTAGTTGCCAGGGCCCAGGGCAAACGTGAATGCTAATTCTCCAAAGTTTTGAGCGAAGCGGCTAAACACCCACTATAATTTGTGGGCTGCCCGAAGCAAGTGTTTGCGAGATGGAAATTACTGTCTACCCCTGACACTTGACATCCTTATCGACCGGATTTACACTGCTGTCGATAGGGGTAGACTAGTAACTTTAATCAAACGTGACACGACAGCCTCTGATCCCATTCAGACATGGTGGGCGCCAAACGTGGGCGGAAAAACACATTTGATTCAAGCTCGTCCGAAAGACATGTGTCTCTCCCTCCATTTCCCCATTCATACACAATGGGCGGCAAAACAAACTCTCCTCGTCCGAAATCGATGTAGGCTAATATTTTATATAGGGGCAGATGTGTAACTTCCCTCAGACGTGACACAACCACCCTACTTGTCAGCCCCGTAAATACACCGTGGGCGCCAACCGTGGGCGGCAAAACACCCTCACCTTGCCTGAAATCATTACCGGCAAATATTTGGGAGATGCGAGATTACCGTCCTATCCCCAACCGATGTGATGTCCGAAATTTTAAACGGGGGATAAGTTCATAACTTTCCCACATTTCAGACAAGCGCATCCTAAAGTTTGAGATCCCCCTCCCCCTCCATTTCCCCATTCATACACCGTTGGCGCCACAATAATCTCCCCACTGCGGCCAGCCTCCTCTGTCCGCCACCCCATCCTCCACCTTGCCTAAGCCGCTACCCCTACCCCGTCGTCCACTGCAAGAGATGGACGTCTCTCATCCATGGTGCCGGACCAGGATCCTGTCATCGCTTCCTCTCGCTTCATCGGTGGTGTTGTCCACCTTGCCGTTGTTGCTCCTACGACCGCCTCGTCCACGGCAATAGGATTTATCCCCTGACCCGTCCGTCTGCCATCTAAAGTCTTCTCCCCCGCCACCGACAACCATCGCACCAGCAGCACCCTGAACGTACCAGCAAAGGTCTACACGGCATCGCAAGAGAGGTGGTACTCTTCCATATGTGCTTAAGTTATTGATCTCACCCGGAAAATAGATCGTAATTTGTTTACTGTACTTTTCTTGTCCGTACCAAATCGTAGTGGCTAGTTAAAAGAAAAGATTGGTTGCGACGTAGCTTTGTCCGGTTTGCACCTTCAAATCCGCCATGGCACGGTCACTATACTCGTAAAGCTTATGGTTTTCCCCCCTTTATATTCACTACCATCATCATAGGTGCTTTGTGTCGTGCTAGCACTGCTCCTCAAGACCTCAACCCAAAGCTTACGTGTTGAAATACGAATCTGATATGATGCTCATATCACTAGAACAGAGGATGTTTAATTGGTCACCTAATGTTCCTATATTCGTTTCGAAAAGCATCTGTGCCACCCACTAGTCCAGCTAGTTCCACTTTCCTGATCTTACTCTTGATGCTTAGGGTTTTCCCCTTTTATCTACTCTACTATGATCTATGAGGTGCTTTCTGTCGTACTAGCATTACTCCACCCTTCAAGCTAAACAACACAAAACTCAAAATTCCAAAGCTTAGTTGTTCAAATATGATTGTGATATGATACTGATATTAGTTAACAAACACATTTAATTGGTTAGCTAAAGGTCCCACTTGAGTTGCCAAATGCATGTCGCGACATATAGAGAGACAACAGAATTGCATTTCTTTGTCACTTGTTGATTGTACTTTCTTGTCCATACCAAATCTTAGTTGTTATTTCAAAGAAAACATAGGTTGCTAACTACCCTTTGCACGGTTTGCAGCTTCAGATCTGCCATCCCACTCCCACGGTCAACACTATACTCATCATGCTTACGGTTTCCCCATTTTATGATGACCATGATCAGCCTATGTGGTTCATGTCGTAATAGCACTGTTCCACCCATCGAGCTAAACAAGCTTAGGTGTACAAATTCAAATATCATATTATGATGATATTAGTAAAACTTAGAGATGTTTAATTGGTCAGCTAAATGTTCCTACATTAGTTTTGAAATGAATGTGAGCCACATATGGAATAGTATTTCTTTGTGCGCTCTGGTTCATGGGTGGCCAGCCGACATTGTATACAAAGACTTGTAATATCTTCAATCTGCTTGCTCTTCTGCTCTTCTTTAAGATGATCCTCTTCTCTTGCGGTTGGCTGGTCAGGTCGAGTTGTTCTCCCTATGTATATTTTGAATCTGTTAGGTCAAGTCGACTTGTTCTTCTTTGCTATATGTTGAAACTGTCATCTGCGAAGTTTCATCACTTCTAGAGCTCTCATATTTTGAGTAGTAGGCCACATTATATTAATGCACACACCAAATTACAGCATGCATGGCATCTTTAGAAGAATTGTAGAGTTAGCACAAAGGGGTTTACAGGGAGGCGGTATTGGATTAGAATCACTTCTGCATTACAAAGATAATCTCACTTGTTTTTATGTTTTCATGCATGTCAGGTATTGAACATTATCAAAGTGAATATGAGAATGGCGGCACGAGAGGAATATTGCGGAACAATCCACTAGCCAACAAACTTGGCATGGTGGAGGATGACCTATCTTATTCCCCCATCAAGGTGCTTGCTCTAACTTGGCAAGGTTGTATTGGTCGCACATATTTTGCATCTGACCTCTTGCATTACTTCTACTTTGTTACACCATGTGCTTAGTTTAAGCATCATATATGAGTATATGCCATACCTATCCATTTTCTGTACCTATTCCACGTGTCATCATACTATGATTTTCCAGTCAAATTTTGTTCTGTCGTAATAGATGTCCAAAAGGAATAGGGTGAGTGCAGATCCTTAGTGAGTACAAACTAGGTATTTGTAAAAGGTAGTGATACCTATTAAATCAGATAGATCAGCAGCCACAGAAAACATAGGCCCAACTGTACCACACCTTACCCCTACTCTAGTGGCCAAACCCATATTAGAACTGCTCAGAGCCTAGTGTCAGGTACTGTCTATGATATCAATTCAAAATTTGAACTCCTAAATTTCTGCATGTGCCTTACCTTCTCTCTTGTATGAAAACTAATTTCAGATGAATCTCCTTGCTCAAAGGATCATACGATCTCACAACAATACTGGGCTCTACATTGCTCTTGTCAGTACCTCTTGCCCTTTTGCCTTGTAACATTGTACTTAATTAAATGCTATTTAATTATGTATCATCAGTCTGCAGCTAAGCTTCATTATCCTCTATTTCTTCCAATATATTATTTGATCTATATTTACTCTTTGCAAAATGTAGAATAATGACAATGCGTATAAAGAATTTTATTTGGGGAATTTATTGAATTATCCTTCCATCAACATGGAGAAGGGCTTTGTCTAGCCCGTGTTAACATGTAATGTAGATTCATCCTTCCCAAGCCTTCAAACTTTGTTCTAGTATCGATTTGGATAGGCATCATTTCCTCCAATGCTATTTACTTTGCTGTTTACATCTGATTGGATGTTTGCAACAACTACCAGTTTTAAATTGTAGTTGCAAAAACATGTTCCTTATGCAGAACAGATCCATTTATTTGCTTATATAATTGTGAAACCTGTTACGTGTCTCCTTGTTTCTCTTTCAGAGTCGTATCTCTTATGCCAGGCAAAACTTTAGGGAAGATAGTGAGCCAAACCATCTTGAGAACAGCGAGATGACCCCAAGGTGTTGTCTTGATGAAGACAGTGAGTTGAAGCTACTCACCAGCAGGAGTGAGACAATCTCTGTGCAGTCGTTGCCTCAATCAGTTTGACTTCTTCAATCTCAACTTAAAGCGGAAAGGCTTGCTTCAGCTCAGCTCCGACTTGAAGTCAAAGATGTAATGAAGATGTCAGAGGACTGCCTTGCGCACTATGGTGCCATACAGCTAGGGATGAAGCATCTATCGTTGACACAACTGAGGTCTCATCAGCTTGTTCGGCTGCTTGTGGGGCCCGTCCTGGCGAGGCCTAGTGCCTTCTGAAGTGCTCTCAGTTTTGTATATTCTTTTGTCGGTGCATTTATTTGCACTGGTGGCAAACTATGATGCCCAGTGGATATAATATGTGTAATAGCCATGATAGCCTAGCGTAAGTTGCTTGCTTATTGATTTCCTTATTGTCTTGTTTATTTGTTTGCTTGTAGTGAGTGCAGTTCTTTTTCCGCCGTTTGCTAGTGGCCGCAATAACATATGTTTTAAAACTAGGCCACAATAACCATGGGCTACATATTTACTGTAGTGACACTGGGCCTCCTATGAGCCGTAGAAACAATGGGCCTTCTACGGGGCATAGAAACAATGGGCCTTCTACGGTCCATAGACACAATGGGCCTTCTACGGTCTGTATCATCAATGGGCCTTATACGGGTCGTATGATCGATTGGCCAAACACGGGACAATAACAGACCGCATTATGGTCGGAAATGGGCTAGAGTTGGAATAGTCCGTTCATGGGCCGACCATAACGGGTCGTCGTTAATAGGCCGTATTTGATGACGCTATGAAAACGGTCCAACGTATTAACGGGCCACAAATGGGCCAACTGTAACCACGGGCTGAATTTGGCCCACAAGTAGAAAATGATAGAAACGGCCGTAAGTAACCAAATGCTGGAAATGAGCCCAAGAATAAATGGGCCCTGAGAAGGCCGAAAGATAGCATGGGCTGGAAACGGCCCAATGGAATAATGGGCCGTTAATGGGTATAAAGTGATACACTGTTCATTACGGGTCAGTTTCACTACGGGTCGCTAATGGGCCAAGAGTTACAAAGGGCCTCATATGGGCCGAAAGACATCATGGGACATACATGGGCCAGAGTTAAAACGGGTTGGAATCATATTGGATGGCCCAGATAATGTTATTGGGCCTAATTCGGATAGGTCGTAACGGGCCCTGGGTTAGCGGGCTATAAAAGGGCTATATGCGAACAAGCCGTTAACATGCTTTCCGTGGGCCGGCCCGCCACCTTTTGACCAAGTCAAACGGGCCGAACTTTTCACAGGAATGGGCCCCTATTGGGCCGTGCCACGTGTCGACATATCATAGGAGCTTTCGGTCCAATGAGTGGATGACATCTGTCCCAACGGTGAGCCGACACGTGTTTCCTCCAACCAATGATGATTTTACACGTGGAAAATCCCCATTGGTCGGGGCTGTTAACGGGTTATCGGATCGAAAACTGGACCCGATAGCTTAACGGCGAGCCGTTACTGTGGATGCCACATGTCGGTCACCCTTGACGAAAGCACTTCTATGACGCGTGATTTATCGTCATGAAAGTGGACACTTCCGTGATGATAATTTTGGTAATGTCATGGAACACTTCTACGACAGCACAGATATGACTATCTTGATTCTGCCATAAAATCGTTATGGATGTACATGCATGACAGAAAACGGTGACCTACTGTGAAAAACATGTATCATCATGGAAGTATATTTTTTTAGTGTAGGGAGTAGAGTGAACCTTGTCTCGACTATAGGAGTATTGTGCCTATTGGGTGACCGCAGTCTTCAACATCTCGATGTAATTCCTGGCATCAGTCTCAATTTGGATGTTTCCCGTGATAGGGAGCGCTTGAAGATTACGAGTCGCTGCCAGCATATTGTCCACAGGATTGGAAAAGTGATCCACTCGTGTTTGGAAGCGATGAGGTGGCGATTGAGCCGCCGGCTGGTGGGCGGCTCATGTTGTGGAGCCGGCTGACAAGGTCGATCCAACCGCAGCTGCGCAGTCCCTCGCGTACATTGCGGTGTGCTGACTTCCTCTCACCCTTCTATTCTGTGCAGTCCATCGCGTTTTATCTGAGCTGACTTTCTCTCACCATGGTCCTTCCGTGGTGTCCAACCTCAGCCTGGTAGACCTTGCCGCCCTAGTCCCGGTCTGTAACCAGATGACGGTGAAGAGGAGGAAGGCGAGGTGGAGAAGCCAGCATGGAGGAGGAGGAGGAGGAGCGATGCATGTCTAGTCTGTGATGGTACGCGGGAGAGAGAGAGAGAGAGAGAGAGAGAGAGAGAGAGAGAGCGAGGAGGAGGAGGAGGAGGAAAAGGAAGATGAGGAGGAGGCGGATAGGTAGGATGAGGTCATTTGCATGGGTGGGAAAGCTAGGTTTTCACCACCCACATTGTTTCACATCGATACCACCCACACCTAATCAGAAGAGAGCCGAGGAGGGTCGCAGGAGAACTCACACCAGCCTTCGATCACCCAAGCCACTCCACCGCGGGACCAACACAGAAGCTGGGTTTAGCATGCGCGAGTACACCATCGGGAAGGAATACATCCCTCATGTCTCTCTCGGCCAACCAGAAACTAGGGTGGGTGGCCTCCAGGGGATTGGCAGCGTCCTGGCGATATCCAGGCGATCAACAACAGTGACAAATTCCAACGAGCGATGTCTAGGTGATCGACCCCACCGATGTCCAGGAGGTTGACGTCGACGATGTCTATGCGGTCGGCGTTGACTGCGACAGGTAGCCGGTCTGCACCTACGGTCTGTGTTCTTGGTTGTTTCCTAGGCTAGGCTAGTGCCGTCGAGCGCAACAAAGCAAATTCAGCTGCCGGCCTACATGATGCGATTAGGTATGGGTACACATCCAAAGATTTTTTTGGTCTTCTCAGATGTGTGTAAAAAAAGAGGGAAAGTGGCATGGTAATCAAGATTCCCATGAATTGGGTGGCAATTTTGTGACGTCCATCTTAAGAGTGGCATTTTTACAACGGAAATGTTAACGCACACACGTGTGGGCGTTCACCACTCCGTCCACACGCAAGCATCGCTGCTGGCTTCGGTACGCACGAATCTTGGAGCAAAAGGGCTGGTTTTCGGCGCCACGTAGGACGAGTCTCGTGTGCGGTGTGCGAGTGGGTTCGCCCGCATGGTGGTTGCCATCCCGCGGTCAGCGGTTGCCACTGAGAGGCATGCGGTGGAACTGCCATGCGCCCGCACGCCACGTTCCGACCGCGGTTGACGTCAAACACGTCGCACACCCCTCCACCCTCTCCCTCACGGTTCCATTCACTCACCCCCGCGACGCATTTACTGGCACAACCCACTCGCACTTCAAACGACTGGAGGAGAAGGCGACGGCGGAGGCAGAACAGTCGACGGTGTTCAGGGCCGTCGGTGGTGCTCGCCGGAGCGGAGCGGCATCGCCGGAATGCGTGCGGGTTGAAGGTAATGCTCGCTTCATCTCTTGCATCCCCTCCCTGATTTTGTTCCCCTTTTCCCTCCCTGTTCGATTTCTAGATCCGATTCCTAGAGATTCCGGCGATTCGGCGGTGCGCCGGCGTTCCCGCCGGCGCCGTAGTTGTGTGCCTGCCGTTGCTTGGTGGGAGTGGGCAGTTTCGTCGTCGTCGCTGCGGCGGCATCGTCGGTGAGGTTATGCCTGTTCGGAGGCACGCATTAGTCTTGCATTTGGATTTGAGAGTTGTCCGCCAGGTTGTTTTGGTGCGCATTGGTTCGAAATTTGGGGTTGCAGTCATTTCGCGCGAGAATTGTAAGGGTGATTTTGAGGTCGAAGTAGTTGCCATTGAAACCTAGATCTAGTTTAGTTTTGGGTTTGAAACTGCAGAATGTGGCGAAATTGGCAGTATGACTGAACGTGAACAAATGTGTGGCAACTAAACTACCTGAAGAAATGTGGTAGTTGCCACAAACGTGTTCTCCTCTGTGGCAACAGATTTCCGAAAATGACTGTCATAGTTGCCACACTCAAGCTTTCACATAGGGGCAACTAATTTCATTGAACAACTGTGACAGTTGCCACACGCATGCTCTTCCCATGTGGCAAACTGAATTCTGCTGAACTTGTATGATAGTAACCACAAAAATATGCATTCTGAATGTGGCAACTATGGCAGTATGACTGAACGTGAACAAATGTGTGGCAACTAAACTACCTGAACAAATGTGGCAGTTGCCACAAATGTGTTCTCTTTTGCGGCAACATATTTTCTGAAACTGACTGTCATAGTTGCCACAAATGTGTTCAAGCTCACACACAGGGGCAACTAATTTTTACTGAATGAATGAGATAGTTGCCACACACACGCTCTTCCACGAGGCAAACGGATTTTTTGCTGAATTTACATGATAGTAACCACAAACATGCTTTTTCATTTGTGAGACCTGTTTTTTTCTGAATTATTTGTGACAGTTTCCACACTTTGATAGTTGCCACAATTGGTAGCACTGGACGGAACTAATGTGCACATCGAGTGTGCGTGTTTGCCACTTGGATTGTATAATCATGTGGCAATATAGTATGTGAACACAATGTCTGTTGCCACAATATAGATATGACAGTGTGGCAAACTGGCTGCATAATATGGCAACCACATTTGCATTCAAATAGTTGACATTTTTCTGTTAGGTGGCAAATGCTTACCCATTGCATTTACATTTTCGCCCTTAACAATTTGGTTTGTTCCTACATCAGCAGAATGGCTCGTGGCGATCATCAAAATGATGACGACGATTTCATGGATCCACCTCAACGTAACCGGGCAACTGGACGGAGAAAAGAGGGCGATGAGGTAACTGTCCGCACACCCGCCCCCTCCTCCTGATTTATGTTATTTGTTGGCACCTAGATCTTTTTGCAGTCGTCCATCATGAACTAAATTTTCATGACATTGCAAAAACATGGCAACAGCTCAACACTTTTGTGTCTGTTTTTCGCAGAAGAAGAAATGTATTCGCAACAGAGCCTCCCAGGAACGTCTGACTGTGTTGATTGACAAATTCACTGACGATCAAAAGGGAGCTGCTGCTGAGATGGGTATGCAGGTTCTGATGGATGTCCGGTGCATGAAACTTGTCAACCCTGTATGCGACTGGCTTGGTGAGATATACGATCCCGCCTCCAGGGAATTCGTGATTCCGGGACGGGGAAGACTTCCATTGAATGAGGAATCCGTGTTCTTCACTTTGGGTGTGCCTCGTGGACATATCAAAGTCCCGTACGAGGTCAATAATGAGATCGAGGAAGAGCTATTCGCCCGTTTGTTTCCTGGATTGGAGTCCATGCCGAACACGTCTGTACTGGCAGATTCGCTGCAGGCCATGACGACGCACGGAGAAGTTTTCAAGATGAAGCTACTCATGTATCTCATCTCAGCTGTTTTCGCGCCGACCACTTCTCTTTGCCCAAGCAACAAATGTTTCCCCATCCTGGTGAATGATCCATACTTACTACTGCCAGTGTTTTCGTTGCGTTTCTTCCGTTTGATTTCTGACGCGACAAACTATTTTGCCCTGAAATTTTGTGTGGTGCAGGCGAATCTGAAAAATGTGAAGAATATGAACTGGTGTAAGTTTCTTGCCGACTTTCTCCATGATGCTTTCAAAAACAAGATGTACCAGAAGGGTTGTCGCCTGCATTTAATGGTATTTATTTTTACCAGATCTCTGTGTGAACTCTTTGTTTATAACACACTTTTATTCATGCATGACAATCTGGCCATAACAAGATGGCAACTGCCATAGTGACAATGTGGCAACTGCCATAATGACAACATGGCAACTGTCATACTAACAATGTGGCAACTGCCTTTATATTAGCATGGCAACTGCTATCACAGTAGGATGGCAACTGCCATCACACTTTGATGGTAACTAGCACATACATATTATCGTTGGATCATACATTATCCTGCTCTTTTTTTTGAACTACAAAGTACCCATGATGGCAACTGATATTTTCTTTTCTTTGTAAAATTGTTTTAAATCAGCTCATGTATGTCGACTGTCTTGATCTGTCCACCGTGGATTTCACTGGGGTAGGAGGCCCGCCGTCTACGCACAAGTTTGCTATTTCTGCGTGGACCATCAGCGCTGTCAAGGCTGTGCTTGCCGCAGACAGGGCAACTGATGGCACGTATGGAAAACTACAGGTTAGTTTTTGTTTATGTCTTTTTCACACGGCATGCTTACAAATTTAACATGACGCAACCCTCCGTGGTTTATAAGGCATGCTTACATTTTTCTTTTTTTGTTTTTCATAGCTGATGGCCAATCATGCTATAGACTACAGCGTGTTTGGGGGGCCTCAAAAATTTGGAAAGTGGATGGACGTGCACTCAGCTCCGTCTTGCCCTTCTGAGGTAATCAAAATGTCTACATCCATGGTTTGTTGTGGATTACATGTTGATGTTGCGCAAGTGACTTCAATACGGTTGTTGTTGATGCTTCTTGTTTTCGTGGACAGGCGAGGGCACCAGTTGAGCATCTAATTGGGCAGTTTGCTTCCGGAATGACCGGATTGCTCGGGAAGTTGGTTGAGGGATGGACGTCCCTCAGTGCCTCTGACAGCGACGCGGTTGCGAGGCAGTTCACTTCATTTGTCCCAGAACGTACACATCGGCCAACCGGTTGCCGTGGCCGGTATGACTACAACAGTTCCCAAGAGCCTGGCGACACACAAGATGATGTAGATGGAGACGCTGGCCTCAGCAAGGATGACGACGACGACATGGAAAATGTGCATCAGGACACGGATGACGATGAACAAGCTGAAGTTCGCAGAGGCGGCAACAGGGGAAAGGATGCAACAGATGCCCCCCCACCGGAGAAAGTGAAAGAACAGACGGCTGCGAGAGGCCAGGGGGTGTTGCCATCAAGGAGGGGGAGGGATACAGATGATGTTGGGTAGGGTTCTCATGGCAAGAAGTCTAAGACCGATCCCGTAGCTGCCAGGAGGAGGTTCGACTTTCAATTTTAGTTTTCCGCTGTGTCTATTTTCTTGGAACAATCTCATCCATTTTCTTTGCACTTTTTTTTGTCAAGCGCGGCAACGGGTTTGTTGTCTGACATTTGCCACCTTGCCTTTTTCCCTCCATCTGTTATTTGCAGCGAGCCGACCGCTGGTGGACGAGCAGTTACAAAGAAACAGGCGCCAACGCCAACCCGTGCTTCTGCTCGCTTGAACAAAGGTGCCCCCATTGCTGGTGACACCCCTTCCACCAGGTCGTCTCCTCGTACGACGATGACCAACACCGGGGATCCTGTTGTGTTGCCAGACCTGAGGAAGCCAGTCAAGAAGTATGTTCATCCATGTGCTTTCATTTACATATTGTTTTTTTCCTTGAATTTTCCAATGCTATTTGTTCAGCTTTGTCACATGATCTTCTGTCACCATCACCCACGCGGCAACCTCTCTTCCCCCAAATGATTTCTTCCTTCATTTTTTTTAGTTTACGGCAACTCATATTTGGTCTTTACATGGCAACTGTCATCTAGGGCAACTGGCATCTAACCCTCTACCTAATGGCAACTGCCATTTTTTACCTATGGCTTTGTGAGCTCATCCCACACACAGGTTTCAAATTGCATTCCTGACAGAACATACATCTATTTTTTCATTCTTCAATTTGCTAACATGGCAACTACTGCTGAATGGCAACTGCTAACCATGACACATGGCAACTCAAGTTCCCATTACATGGCAACTACCAACTTTCCACTTGTTTTTCATTCACTTTAAGGTTTCTACCATTTTGCAAAACATATTTTTGCTCATTTTTTCAAACCTTTCTCATGTGATTTTTTTTCTTTTTGCAGGGTGAAGAAGACTACTACGCGCGGGGCCAAGCATAGCATCAATGATCCGCTTGAACGACTACATTCAAAGTTGTCAACGGGGGGCAACTCAAATGTACATGAGGCACCCGGCGACAATACTGCTGCTGCACCGATGACTGCTCCCACCAACTCTGATGCAAGTGGCCGACCATCTCTGCCGGCTGCGGATGCCCAGGCTAGAACAACAGGCATCCATACATCGGGGAGTGATGAGTCGATATCTGCCAGGACAGCTGAAATATTGCCAACTCTTCTGGCAATGAAGGATGCCGCAGTGAGCCACGCCACCCCATCAGCAAGTGTTGAAGTGGACGCTCCCGAGACGAACATAGGCAAGGAAGATTCCCGCTCTTCTGACACTGACTCCAAGCGCGTGCGTGATGGCACACCTGTGTCCATGACAGAAGCCACTGAGGCGGCAGTTCATAAGGATATGCCATCTACAGGTGAGAGTCCTGGCACAACAGCTCCAGCCCCTGTCGGTGCAGATACTGCTAAGGTTACCGTGGCGCGTGCTGGTCTTCCACCTAGGCGTCGCAGCCCCCGTAAGCAACCAACAGTCATACCCGATGCACCGGCTGTATCTAGGAGCACGAGAGATGAGTCTGGGTATGTTCCTGCATCCACACTGTTCCCACCAACCGCCCAAAGCAATGTGATGGAGAACCCGCAAGACTGGAGCACAACTGATGCAGTTGTCAAGTCTGGCACGAGTGACGCAGGTGAACGGCTGGAGCAGACTGCGCCTTTACCCGCAGTGGAAATCCCCAACATAAATCTGCGCACTTCCAGGCTGCCAGTCAATGTTGGTGTCCCCTACAGCCCAAACAAGAAGATTGCCATGAAAGCTGCTGCTGATACCGCTAACAACACGCCCCGCCCTGCAAACAAGCCCGAACATTCTGTAGCGGCCGATTTAGATATGTTTGTTGATCTTTCACCATTGGATTCTGCTCCGCAAATCGTTCGTGGTCCGGCCAGTAGGAATGAGAGGCACCCAATGGCATTTACCCCACCGAGCGTCAGCCTTGGCATAAGTCAAGACCAAGCGGTGGTGCATGATCCTATGCCAATTGCCTTTGCTTTTCCAGGAGGCACGTCTGCAATGATGGCGCAGCCAATGGTCGAGGGCAGGAAGGCTGTCAAGTTCGCGGAGCCAATTGTGCAAGGTACACTTGTCATGTCCTTACGATTTTCGTGTCTACATCTTTTGTAGTTTGAATTTTGTCCCAATCATATTCTTTTCGGGGTGTTCTCACTTGCGATGGCAACTACGGTGTGATGACATGGCAAGTGGATTTTGATGCACCATGGCCTACATTTTTTTTGGTTGTTGCCATGCTGCATTTTGACATTTGGGTAAACACATGGCAACTGAAGTTGATTCATCATGGCAACTGTATTTGCTGACACATGGCAAATATAGTGCATTACATATGGCAACTGGATTTGCCACACCATGTCACCTGCATTTTTTTTGTTACCATTCTGCATTTTTTCTATACAGTAATCACATGGCAAGTGGAGTTGACACAACATGGCAACTGCATTTGATGTGACATGGCAACCACAGGCCATCTGAATGCTAATTCATCACAACTGCATGGCAACTGCAGTTGCCATGACATGGCCACCGTAGTTGCACCACACATGGCAATTTCCCCACTTTTTTCTACCTACATCTCACATCATACACCCTATTTCCTCACAATCCATATGTTTTCTGACTTTCTCCTTATCCTAACACACTTTTTTTTTGAATCATTGCAGGCACCCCTGAGGAAATTTCACCGTCACTTGATGAAGCTTACCGCAAGATTGAGGAGGCAGCATTGCAGAGGAGGACATCGCGAGGGCAAGGGCAATCAATTTCCAACTTGACTGCAGAGATGGCAACTAAAGATACCATCAGAAGCGCGACCCCTGGTTCTGTGAGACAGCAGAGGGTAGTTCACGCACCTCCCGCGGAAGACTACGAGCCCGAATTCAGGGCCACTAAGGAACAGACCTAGCTGTACGACATCATCAAGCGGTTTGGAAATGTGAGGTCCAGCAGCAAGCACATGAAGGAGTTGAAAGCGTAAATGACCACACCCTATAATCACTCATTTTGCTTTGTTCTTTTTTTTAACATTTTCATCTTTTTCTTCGTACTCCCTATACATGATGCGCTTACGTTTTAGTTCTTTCATATATATTTTTACTTAGCAGGCATGATTCTTCTGTGTTATGTCGTTTTCATACAGCTCATGTTTGGACAGAACCGAAGTCATTCAATGCGGAGCGACGTACGTCGACCTGGGTGATCTCGCCGAGTCCGTGAGGCCAAACGGTAAAATGTCGACGAATGTAATTGCATGAGGGATCGACTACATCAACAATCACATCGATATGTGCGCCGACAAGGTCATCATGCATTACAGCGTGACATGCAAAATATGGGATGGTGACTTCCACCACAAAATTCTGAGGAAGAATTTCGCTCAGCACGGTGAATTCAAGCTTTCTGAAGAAATATGTGAGTACTCCTCCCCTGTCTACACTATTTTTTCACGTGGTGTGGTTTTTGCCATCTTCTGCACCTTTTGATTGTGTGTCAGATGTTTTTCATGTGGCAACAGTTGCCATGCACATTTTTCTTCTTTTGTTTTGTGCATCCCGTGCGAACCATGTGGCAATTTGATTTTTCGAAATGCACGGCACATCTTGTACATACATGGACGGCAACTTTCCTTCAACTACCCCCACCCATAACCAAAAAACATCCTACATGATTCTAATTTTTTTGTCTCTCTGCTCTTCTTTTTATGTGAACTCTGCTTCTCATTTCTTTTTAAATGCAGGTCATGTTCCCCATGTTCCAGGAGCTTGCACCACATGCCCAACACGACAAGTGTGGTCACCATTACGCGATCTGTCTGGACCTGAAGAACCAATGCTTCGAGGTGCTTGATTCAATCCGTTCGGGAGCTGATTCAGATCTTACTACGCATGCCGAATTCTTCATCAACAACCTCAAAGAGACATGGAACCATCACTACGAAAATTCAAAGGTCCAGATCAGACATTTCCCGATTGAGTATGTGGCGACTGTGAAGCAAGGGAACACGTAATTTCTTTTTCCCCTCCTTTTATGTGCCGTTTACATCAATGAAACCCCTCTTTTTTGTTGTCACATCTGAATTGAAGTCTATCTTTGCTACGTCTGTCCTTTTTTGCGTGTTCATCTGAGTCTTTTTCTCGTGCAGTACGGACTGCGGCTTTCACGCGCTGGAATACTTTGCAAAGTGGGAAGGCAGAATCGTCCCCGCTATCACAGCTGCAACAATTGTTGAGCTCCGGAAAATCCACACGTGGAACTGGTTGACGAACGAAGATTTCAACAAGCGGTCTGGAGCACGCGAGTTCATGGAGGAAGCTGTCAAGAAAATCAACAAGAAGTACAAGTGATCATGTGGTGTTAGACACCGGACGCATACCTTACATTCTGTTGCTGAGGAATGTAAGCTACTTATCTATGTTGTTATTGTCGAAAACTATGTTTGTGTGCTATGTTACAACTGCAACCCAGCGTATGCCACTATGTAGTGGTGGTGTGTGAGCGACATTTTCAGTAGTTCTATAATATATGTGTGGACGTGAACCTATTTTTAGGCATTAATGCACATATGTTTTTATGTTTTATCATTATTACAATGGTTTCATCACATACATCATCAATTTTGCTGTTTTTGATTGCGTCTATGATGTTTTAAAACAGATGGCAAATGTAGTTCAACATACATGCGGTAGCACCGGCTAGCATGGGGGGCAGGGTTGATCATGCAGCCACAACCTTGGCTGCAGTTTATGCACGTTCCGCCTTTGTCCAACTTGATTTTCCATACATTGCCCACAACACACTATGTTTCTCTAAACCGCATGGTATTTGTCATGGAAATATATGTCATGCATAGTCATTTCAAATACCATGGCATATTTTAAGCACAGCTAACATGGCAATTACAGTTCAAACAACATGGCAGATCAAGCATAATTAACATGGCAGATACAATACAACTAACATGGCAGATCCAGTACAACTAACATGGCAGCTCCAGTACAACTAGCATGGCATATTTAGTACAAAGTAGCATGGCATATTTTTAGTATAAAATAGCATGACATATTTTTAGTACACATAACATGGCAGATTTAATACACATAACATGGCAGATTTAATACACATAACATGGCAGATTTAATACACATAACATGGCAGATTAAGCACCCATAACATGGCAACTGCATTTCTGCAGTCAATGAATTTGTTCCTTTCCTTTTTTGATGTTCCTCAGTAGTTATTCTCCCAATTTTAAAAACAAAAAATCTCATCGTATAGGGTACAAAACAAAATGTCCACAAGGACCATGCCGCAATGCCCCAATTTCTGCTCATGGATTGCCCGCCGCTTTCTTCGTTTTCTTGTGTTTTGCTTGAATCTCCAATCCTGACTTGTACCTTATCTCTCTTGGGCGACCCTTTGTGATGGAACGGGGTGGGTTCCTGACCTGCGTTTGTGTGCTTGCTGTTCCAGATCCTATGTCCGAGTTTTCAGACGATGGCCCCGTCGATGAAGGCACACTTGATGTGCGGGGGAACCGGTGTAAGGCTTCCTCAGCTTTCCTCTTCTTGATCTCATCAAGCTCTCTTTTCAGTGCCTTCCTGTGTTTTTCTGTGACTCTTGCTGTCTCATCACTTTTGCACGCTTCATCAATTAGCTCAACATAGTTCTTTATCAGCACTACGTGCCTCACGGCTTCCATGGTTGACTCAGGTCTCTCATCAAGCACAGCCAGAACCGCGTGTGTTGTCTGCGGCGCCAACGCGTTGTCAGCGTCCCAAGTCCATCATCGCCTTATGAAATGGCGGGGCATCCGTGTCATAGCGTTCATGTCCATCACTTTTAGTATGTGACAACACACAATGCCGTCCCGTTCGAACTTGCAGCATTGGCAGTAGTACTCGCCTTCGCCTATCGAGGCTTTCACGAAGTAGTTCCTTCCTTTGTCTGGGTCTTCAGGTTCTGAATCCGACATGCCCAAAATAGAACACACCTTGAACGTATGTTCGTCCACCTAGAAAGCCGTGAACATGCTGGCACGCTTTATTTCTTCCTAGAATCTGCAAGTTTTCTGTGCTTTATGTTAATCTATCGTGCGATCCTTTTTTTTGTAGCACGTTATGCTGTCATGGGAATAGAAATAGATTTTTGTTTTTGAATATGGCGATCATAGTATACTGAACATGGCAAACATAGCACACTGAACATGGCAACTGCAGTACACCAGACATGGCAACTGCAGTACACCAGACATGGCAACTGCAGTACACTGAACATGGCAACTGCAGTTCAGTAGACATGGCAACTGCAGTACACCAGACATGGCAACTGTAGTACACTGAAAATGTTTTCCCCAATGGAAGCACATTGCATCAAACATGGGCATCTACATTTCAGTAAACATGGGAATTGCATTTTCAACAAACATGGCAGTTGCATTTTATTAAACATGGCAATTTGTATATTCAGCATATGTGTTGACAGTATGACATTTTTTCAGTTGACATTGGCATTTGCATACCAACATGCCCCAATGGAAGTACAGTTCATTAAACATGGCACCTGCACTTCATTGAACATGTAAAAATGTATCCGAGTAAGCATTGTAAACAGAAATTTCATCAAAACATGGCAACTGCAGCTGAGTAAGCATGGCAAACAGTATTGCATTAAACATGGCAACTGCATATCATGGCAACTGCATTTGCACTCTATATGGCAGCTACTGCCCTAGTTCTTTTTGCGCAAATAAGACCGTAATGCAACTGACTTACTTGTTAAAGATCTTGTTTGTGTATATCTTGCTCATTTGCCTCTCCATTGGTAAGTACGTTAGCAATTTCGGCTGCTTTAGCGCGGTGGTAGCTTCTTGCTGCAGCTCAGAACCTAGAATTTTTTGTTGCAGAGCTGTGTACTGCTTGGCAAACTGTAGCAATGAGTTGCCAGGGCTCACGTATCGCTTCAACACAGCATTGAACCCCTCGCTGCGCTGCGTAGTCTGTAGAAAAGGGAAGAAGCACTGCATGAAGTAGGCGGGCACCCAGTACATTCGCTTCTCCCACAGACTAGCAAGCGTCTCATTGTCTTGGACTTGATGCGTTTCAACCATGGCCATCCAACTCCTTTCAAACTCCTCGACCGTCAAGCTGTGGTCCACGCATAGCTCGAATGCCTTGTGCAGCTCTGGACGGTCAGCAAAGAACGGTCCTAGGGTCTCCTCAGCCTTCTTTATTATGTGCCACCTGCAGTGCCTATGCACTGCCAACGGAAAGACCCCCTCTATGCCAGCACGCATGCTAAAATCCTGGTCTGTTATTATGTTCATCGGAGAAAGTCCATCCATGCACTCCAAGAAGGTCTTGAACAACCAGACGTACCCATCCGTGTCTTCGTTCCGAACGAGCCCGCAGCCGAACTGCAACAACTGATTGTGGTTATTTATTCCTATGAACGGAGCGCATGGCATCTTGTACATATTGGTGAGGTACGTCGCGTCGAACGAAATGCAATCTCGGAAATGTTTGTAGGCTCTCCTTGCAGCACCATCCACCCAATACATGTTCCTGGCACGGTCCTCATCGTCCAACCTTATCCTGTTGAAGAAATCTGGATCTTCCTTTGCTTTCTCATCGAAGTAGGCAATTGTAGCCTCTATGTCAGCCAGCCTGCTCTCTCTACGGTACTTGGCCTATAGGTTTGTGATGTCAGCCGGTATGTAGGGCATGCTACTCAGCTTCCCCTTTTTGCTGTGGATGAGTGATAGTATCTGGACCATTCTTGATGGACCGACGTTACAGTCATGTAGCAGCTTTACGAATTGTCTTACGACTGGGGTGAATCCTCTGTGGGCGGTCAGAAATTTGACTAGGTCGAACTTCTTTATGAGACTGTGGTTGTGCTCGTCAAAATATTCAGTGACCACATACCGTGTTCCATCTACGTTTAGCTTACACCGGACAGGGCATCCCGTCTTGAGAATGATTCCTCTTTTTCGTTCCAGAACGACAGGCGCATCACCTTTCACCTTCTTGTTCCTCCGTGCCTTGTGGCACCTCATCTCACCTCTGCTGTACTCATTAGTTTTCCTAATTTTTCTATGGTACTCGGTGTTGACCGCAAATCCATGGAACTTTGCATATGTCTGGTAGTATTCCTTTGCTTCCTCGAACGATTCAAATCTCTGCCCAATGTACGGTGGCTGAGGTACCACGATCTCTGATTGCCCACCATCTTCGTCATCTTCTGCCTCATCGTCACTTTCATCATTCACTTCAGTATCGGCGGCAGTTCCTTCTAATTGAGTGTTGTCAGTGATTGTGTTCAAAGGGGTGCTTGTTTGTATTGCTGGAATGATTGCCATTCCCGACTGTGACTCGAAATTGTCTGCGGCACGAGTGTCTGCTGGCTGGTGGAACGCGTCTTCCGTGCGCTCAGAGCTCCCCGCAGTAGATGTCCCTGCGCTGCTGTTAACTGTAGTTGTAGGCCCTGTGATAGGGAAAATAGGTACGAGATTTAAGTTTTATGTTTGAATAACATGTGTATCGCAACGGACCACACCATCTACGAGTGATTTTGCACGACAATTTTTCAAACAGCAAGCCACTAGTCTGTGCGTGGGCATGCACGCCAGCTATAGCTGTCCAGTGATGGCAGCTATTGTTTCAACAAACATGGCAACTAGTTTGTTTTTGCATGCAAATAACTTCAAATATCAAAGGTACTATTGTTTTCCTGGTTCAGATTTTTTTCCCTTACCTTGGTGTGTTGCATTCGACATTCCCGTGTTGCCTAGGAGACCAAAATGACTGCCCCCACCTGCAATTTGTGAACGTTGCCACGAGACGTTTGCTGGGGTACCACCAGCGTAATAACCTGTGTGCATAGCAGTGGTTGGTCAAATTCATGGCAACTGTATTTTGTGCTAGCACGGTAACTACAGTTGCCCCTGATGTGGCAACTGCAGTTTTATTGGCAAGGCAAATGTATTTGCATCAGCATGGCAACCGCAGTTGTTCCTCCATGGCAGCTGCAGTGCCATGACATGGCAAATGTAGTTGCACTGGCATGGCAACTGCAGTTGTTCTCCCCTAGCAACTACATTTGTCCATGGATGGCAACAACAGATGTGCAGGGATGTCAAATGTAGTTTTCTAATACATGGCAACTGCAGATGACCAGTCATGGCAATTGCAGTTGCCACCTATGCTCCTTCTGCTAATTGATCATCTGCAACTTCACCTTATTTTATGGACTGACCTGTGTATGACGTCGATGGCAGGTACATTGGCGGTGCCTGATGCCACGCGCTGCACGAAGGCTCTGCATTTTCACACCGCGGTAAGTCGTGAGTCCTTTTGCTAGTTTTTTTGCATGTTCATTTTTCATGTCCACAGCAGTATGCGCTCTTTTTTGTCGTTTTTACATTACCTTGATTGTCCATACAAGCTAGTTGAAGTTGGTTGCCCGTACATTTGTCAGTGTTAGCGCCTTGCGAGTGAACTTGCCACGGGGCCTCCCTAATTGTGTTTTGGTCATAAGAACCTGCTAAAAAATGACAGTGTACGACATAAGTAGAATGTCATCTTCATCGTCGCGAAGATGGCAACTATTCTCTTCTTTTTGATAGCACACATCATACCTACGACTGCATACTGTTCCAGTAGTGGCAGCAACGGCCCTGAAGAGATGAGCTGACTGTACTCTGTTGCATCCCAAGGGGCTGTTTCTGGCCTTTGAGAACCCCAATCACCAGCGCCACCTTCGTGATTCATTCTTTCCGTGTCTCCCTTCTTTTCCAATGTGTTCTCAATCTCTGCATGAACAAGAAGGCATCAACAATCCACAAGAATAGCATTCTTCTGCTGCTTGCACACAGAAGATATGGATGGCAATCGACGGGTCATAATAGGTGGCAGCTACTGACAACGAAAGGTGGCAACTGTCGTTATACACAAGTGGCAATTAATTTCTTCCAGCCCTCTTCATTCCAAAATTTTGCCCCTACCGTCCTTTTTCGTACCCAACTACTTGCGTCAATTAAACTAGGAAATTAAGTCAATTTCAAACGTTAGTACATGGCAGATCTGGTGTACTCTGCCTGGCAATTGCGACTACACACTGAACCATGTAGTGTTCTCCCCCTATAGCATAGATCCAGCACAAGATCGGGAGATTTTCGCTTTTAAGGATGAGAAGGTTCAGATCGAGAGATTTTCACCTGGGTTTTAGATGATCGTCTTCGGAGGGCTTGGTTGGAGTTTGGGGCTGGGGGTGGGGAGGGTTGGGGTGTGGTTTTGAGGTGGGAGTGCCTTACGGATCTGCTCTGTTTGCCATGGCAACCAGAGATGGCCGGCGACGGAGGTCGGGGTTCGAGAGGTGGGGAACGATGGCGGCAGACGAGGGAGGGGATGGATCGGAGACCGGGAACTGGTTGGTCGTGCGGGCAGCGGATCGGCTTACCCGGACGGGGCAGTGCGGGTGGGGTTGGCACGGAACGGACGTGCGGGCCGCGCGTTTGTGCGCGCGGACGTGGTCGTGCGGGCCTGTTCCCGTCCATGCCACACGAGGCGTGCGGGCGGGTTCCCGTCGACGCCACACGTGTGGCAGTTATTCGGACCCTTTTACAAAGCCATGTGTTCCAAGTGACAAATAGCCGATATTCTCATTGTTTTCCTTCCTATGCGCGTGGGGATTGACCTTCTATGGTGTAAATAATGTATTTATGTGGATGGTGGGTCCAGAGCATTTGCCCTTGCCGATTTTGTGTCTCCAAACAAGCTTCCATCGGTCATCGCCCTTAGAAAAGGATGCCGCCCCTTTTGTTTTTGAAAAATAAAAAATCAAAAAGCAGGTACTGGTCTTTATTTTCTTTTCACATCCCATTAATTATCTGACTAGATGTCTTCTGCTCTACAAACCAGATTATATTATTTGCTGCTGCAAAGTTTCTGTCTGTCTTCAAAGAAGCAGCAAAATGGATCATCCAAGGGAAAGGTAAGCCATTTTGTCCATCTTTATGGTGTTTGAGGAGCTTCTTTTGTTATGTTTCTTGTTTCAAGTGATACCCGGCCCAGCACAATGTTAGAGCACCTCTAATTAGCCGTTTTGGATGAAAAAAGCATCCAAGGCGGACACCACAAACCACCCCGACCTTTAAAAAAAATTGAAGGGTGCGGAAAAATCGCCCCCCATCCCCCCCAATCCGCAGATAGAAGGGTTGCGCGTGTTACGCTACCATGCCCTGTATTGGACGAAACCCTAGGCTGGAGGGTTATTTCAGTCTGCGCGAATTTCTTTCTCGTCGGCCACCAGCCAACAACCGTCGTGTGCCTACGTCGATTCTGGCCACCTTCTTTCGATTCCCACCGCCCTGGAAGTCACCGCCGCTCGCTGCGCCCCGTGGTAGGTTGTCGGCTCATTTTGGATCAGATGCCGCACCAAGTTTGGTAGCGCTGGCTTGAGTCCGTGCTCCACCGTGCCGCCATCGCCCCACCGACTTGGAGGCGCACGCCGCCCCAGGTCAACCTCACCACACCGCTTCTGCCTCAACACGGTAATGCAATTTGCTCATCTCCAAGCCGCCCTCGGATCTAGAATTTTACAAATTTTGGTGCGTATTGTAGATGGATTTGAGCCCGTGTGAACAATTTTTTTAGGACGAATCATCTTCATGTGATGGCTCAGACGTAGGGACGTTGCTCGACAACCACCGGCAGCAAATGATTGTGGTGGTTATCTCCATGACGGAGCTCGAGGATCGGAAGACAAGGAAGCGACAAGAATCCAAAGTGGGTCGTCTTTGCATCCCTCGCAATCGGGATATTGGAAACGATATGCTCATGCGAGACCACTTCGCTGAGTGTTGTGCCTAGCTAAGCTCAGCTCACCAGCGTAGTTAGCCGTTTAGAATAATGGCATGCATGCAGTCCGATGGGACGGAGTCATGCACATGCATAGCTAGGACGTGAGGCGTGCTCTTTGCACAATCGCTTGTTTTCTGTTTTTCTGTTTGATGTAACCTCCCGGTCAGTATGGCGCTGGTGATGCAGTCATGGGATGGTGCGACGTACGCGGATCCGGAGCAGCCAATCGGGAGTTAGTTAGCCTCTGTAATCGCTTTGAGTTAAGAGAAGGAATAACAGAAAACGCTGTCAGACAAACGGCACAAAATATACTGGTGTCTCCTCCCTCGCGTGTGTTCACCTCTCTCTCGCTCCTCTCGATCCCATCGGCAACGACAATTGGCATCAGAGCCCTGGTGTTTGATCCTTGGCGCGGCGGCGGTGTTTGATCCGTCATGGTCATGTCCGGGGACAAGTCGGACGGGAAGAACAAGGGCGGCACGAGGTCGCCGTCGAAGACGCCCTCATCCAAGGCGCCGCTCGCGCGCCTCTCCGGCAGCGGCAGCGGCGAGTACCGCGTCATGGAGCGCGTCATGCGAGAGGAGTCGAGTCGTCCATTATGCTCACGCGCACGAACTACCAGGAGTGGGCGCTGGTGATGCAAGTTAAGTTGCAGGTCGCCCGCGTCTGGACTGCGGTGATCGATGACGCCGCCGACGAGAACGATGACCGGCGCGCTGCAGATCATCCTCACCGGCGTCCCGCCGGAGATGCTGCGTGTGCTGGCCGCGAAGGACACGGCGAAGATGGCGTGGGAGACAATCAAGACCATGCAGATGGGCAGCGAGCGCGCCCGCGAGGCAGGCGCAGGTGCGCCGGCGGGAGTTCGAGGATCTCCATTGCAAAGACGGGGAGTCCGTCGAGGACTTCGGGCTGCGTCTCGCCGCCCTCGTCGCCGATCTGGAGCTATATGGTGACCCCGTCATCGAGCACAAGGCCGTTCAGAAATTTCTCCGAGTGGTGCCGCGAAAGTACCGCCCGATGGCCATGGCGATCGAATCTCTAATCGATCTGAAAACCATGTCCATTGAGGAACTCGTTGGACGTTTCTCTGCATGCGAGGACCACTACGACCTCGACGATGGTGCGCAACCCACCGGGCGCCTTCTGCTCACTCATGAGGAGTGGCTGGCCCATGATAGGCTGGGCGGCGGCTCATCGTCCGGTGGTGGCGGCGCCGGCAAGAACAAGCAGCCGACCAAGACCAAGTCATCCGGCGGAGGCAAACCTGCGGCCGGCAACAGTGGCGCTGGTGGGTCGGGTGGAAAGAAGAAAGGAAAGTGTCACTTCTGTGGGAAGCCTGGTCATTGGAAGAAGGATTGTTGGTCGTACCTTGACAAACAGGGACAACAAGGGAAGTAGGAGCAAGCAAATCTTGTGCGTGCTGGGGATGAGCATGATCAGGGGCTTCTAATGGCCGTGGTCACCACCACTGCTGCGTCAGAGGCAGTGGCGCCGCAGGAAGTGTTTCTCAACGAAGAGAAGCTGATACCCGTTCCTTCGCCGGACGGGGTGTGGTATTTTGACACCGGCGCCAGCAGCCACATGACAGGTGAAAGGTGTTGCTTCTCCACGCTGGATGAATCTGTGCACGGGACAGTCAAGTTTGGAGATGGGTCACATGTGGCAATCTGTGGGAGAGGTTCAGTGGTTTTCAAGACACAAGGAGGCGAGCAGCGCGCTCTGTCAGAAGTGTACTACATCCCGAACCTGAGAAGTAACATAATCTCACTTGGACAGCTCGACGAAGGGTGTGTGAGGTTGATATTCAGAGTAGTGTGATGACCATACATGATCTGTCTCGGCGCCTGCTGGCCCGTGTCCGGCGCACTAGCAGCCGGCTGTACACCGGGGTGCTGACCATTGACACGCCGGCGTGCCTGCTGACAAAGGTTGAGGACGAGACTTGGAAGTGGCACGCAAGGATGGGGCATTTGCATTTAGAGCACTACGCACCATGTCTGCAAAAGGAATGGTCAGAGGCATGCCGGAGATAGCTCACATCGAGCAGTACTGTGATGGGTGTGCACTTGGAAAGCAACATCGTGTCCCGTTTCCGCAGGCAACTTCTTATCGAGCAGAGCAGGCACTAGAGCTTGTGCACACAGATTTGTGCGGACCCATCACGCCACCAACTCCAAGAGACAACAAATACTTCATTCTGGTTGTTGACGATTACAACCGTTATATGTGGATCGAACTGCTCAGGTCCAAGGACGAGGCATACAGTGAGTTCAGAAAAATCAAGGTCATGGGAGAGGCTGAAGGTAGATGCAAACTTTGAGCTTTCAGATCCGATCGTGGTGGGGAGTTCAACTCAATTGAATTCAGAGAATATTGCAATGAACAAGGAGTGAAGCACTACACCACGGCGCCCTATTCTCCTCAACAGAATGGCGTGCTAGAGAGGCGAAATCAGTCAGTTGTAGAGATGGCCAGATGTCTAATGAAAAGCATGGCTGTACCTGCATATTTCTTGGGAGAGGCAGTAAAAACTGCAGTGTACCTTCTGAACAGAGCTCCCACCCGCAGCCTTGAGGGTGTCACACCGTACGAAGCATGTGTCACGACCGGTTTTCCGGGTATTAATTTCCAGAAAATGGCCGTTGTGCTCACTAGCCCCAGGATAACTGTTAGCTGATGAGGCACCATCTTGATACAGAAACTCCAAGCAAATACAACATATGTAGTACAAGACTATTCTGGCCTGTGGGTACTACAAATGGTTTCTAATGGTTGATGGCGGAAGCGGTATGTGGATCATCAGCGTCTATGGGACTCCAATTCCCATCAGGAACAGCTGACCAGGTTAACTCCTATCTTCACGAGGCTGCTATCATCGTTGCTTAGGTTCCGGGGCTGTCATCGCGTCGCTCCTCTCCGTGCAAGAAATCTGGCCAAGACAATAGCCAGGGACAAGCCAGTGAGTACTTTGAATGTACTCGCAAACATTATGAACACAGGTACAACATAACAATGGTGTGCTGAAAGTAGTTTATGCTCATGACGTCAGTCACACAAGATAAATAAAACTCTGATGCGTGCAAGCATGTTATTTATGAATATGTAATAACATAGTAGTATTAAAATTTATGAAATAAATAACAAGCAATGCCACAGTCGGGCGTCTTAGCGACACCACATAAAGGGCTTTTAAAAGAAATGCCACAGTCGGGCGTCTGAGCGACACCACATAAAGGGCTTTAAAAGAAATGCCACAGTCGGGCGTCTTAGCGACACCACATAAAGGGCTTTAAAAGAAATGCCACAGTCGGGCGTCTGAGCGACACCACATAAAGGGCTTTAAAAG
>NC_041388.1:511761781-511767525 GCF_002162155.2 Triticum dicoccoides
AGCAACACCACATAAAGGGCTTTAAAAGAAATGCCACACTCGGGCGTCTGAGCGACACCACATAAAGGGCTTTAACAGAAATGCCACAGTCGGGCGTCTGAGCGACACCACATAAAGGGCTTTAAAAGAAATGCCACAGTCGGGCGTCTGAGCGACACCATATAAAGGGCTTTAAAAGAAACAGTCATAGTGAATATCCCGGAGGTAGAACCATCCCAGAGATACTCGATAATAACAATAATATCACGGGTTAGTCAATAATAATAATCATAATTATCACAAGTCACAAGTAGTAATTCCAGTTCTGGTTTAACAGTTTCACCTCCGAAGACCGACACTAAGACCGACACTTGACCCATCCCAGACTATAGTCCTTAACCATGGACACAGCTATTCGAATAGGTTTAATCTCTGCAGAGGGTGTACTCTTTACCCACGAGTAACGGATTCCTTTAGTCCATTGGGACTAATTCCGTCTACGGTCTTTTATATGAAAACGCACCTGACTAGCACACACCAGCTTAACTCACCGGTGTCTGGAATCACCCATGACACTCGTTAAGCAAAACTCTAAGTGGAGAGGCTACAACCTCGATTAGCATGGGATCACAAAATTTATACCGCGTGCAAAACTAGGGAAGCTACCCCCTCGGCTACAACCGAAACACCCATGCCCCCTAACCGGATGACTGGCTTTAATCCATGGCCATGGTACCCTCATCCCGACCCCTCCGTACGGTGTGCGCTAGAAAGGGGTTGACAAATTACTGAACCGTACTCTAATTTTTGTAGAGACGAGTGGTAGTACGAAACAAGTAGGGGGGTTACTGGAACAAGACTCGTTCTATGGTCGACTCAGGAGGTTTAAGTATTTCCCTGCATGACATGCATAACAAAATATTTCAACCAACAGAATCACCGCTCATTATACCTCACTATGCCATACCGGACATGACCGTCTCGACGGAGACCGACGACAAACTCATGCCTACCCAAGGCAGAGGTTTTCCCGGATTCCTTCCAGCATGCATGCAAGGCACATGAGGATGATTATCATCACAAGTGTGTTCATTTCCAACAGCATGGAAATCACTAATATGCACTCATGCATATGATCATATCACATGAAATAACAAGTCCTTCGAAATGCGGTGGTGTTATGAATGTATCAGCGAACACACCAAAAATATTATGCCGGGATTCAGAATGCTTGCCTTCAATGTGTGGAAAGGAAGGGTGCACTCCAAAACATTTGAATGCTTTCTCCTCTCTCCAAAATCCTAATTAAAAGTATTTTTGAATCAATATATAGTTTTAAAACAGTACCAAAAGGTTGTCTGAATTTTTTTGAAATAAATCTTAAAATAAACTAGATCAAATTTGAGAGAGATGGGAAAAAGAATCATTTCATTTGGAGTTGTATTTAAAAAGTTATAGGCAGTCAAAGTTGTGGTCAAAATCTGTTTTAAAAAAATATAAAAGAAAACGCTTCAGACGGAATACGTTTTCGGTGTAGGGAAAACGTACTGGGGAGTTGTACGCCTTCACTTAAACACATGGCGGTGGGGTGGGTCGCTGACAGTGGGTCCAGAGGGCCCACTGGTCAGGTTTGACCGGTCTCCCCCGCCTCCTTCCTCCTCTGGCCGAACAGAGGCGGGGGCTCCGACGATCGTCGCCGGTGATTGGCGGCTCCTCGCGGGGCCCCGAGGGCGGGGATGGATCCGCCATTCCAGGGTGGTCCTCCCGGTGGTCGCCAGGTAGGTGGGGACGGAGGGAGCTGCCGGCGGCGAGCTTCGCGGCGGAGGAGGCTTCGGGTGGATTTGGGGTCCTGGGCTATGGTGATTCCCGAGCGGTTCTGAGGTGTTGGGCGGCTCCGTAGGGTCATGGGGAGGGGGATGGAAGCACGGGAGGGGTCTGGGGGCTTCGGCCTTGGCTGTATTTTGCCGGAGCGAGGTGGCGGCCGATCTTGCCGGAGTTGGGGAAGACGACCCCTTTCTCTGCAACGGATGGCAATGGGGCACTTGGGGTACGGTGTGAGGCTGCTCGTGAGCCTAGGCAGGATCGAGAGGGCTTTATATAGCCCAGCGAGGTCGGTTCCCGTGGCCGCGGATAAGCTTGCCGGCGAACCGCCTCACTGTTTGCGGCAGGGTGACGTGGAGGAGGCTAGCGGGGTCGGGAGGGCGAGCGGATGAGGACGGCCTATTCACGAGGGCAGCTGGCGAACGGAGGAGGCTCGGGCGGCGCCGACCGTGGCAGAGGTGTAATGCGGACGCCGGCGTGCCGCCAAGAGGGCTCTGGTGGTGGCGCTGTAGGACGCCAGGGCAGGCTGGCGTGTTGTGGCGAGAAGGGGAGCGCGTGGCATGGTTCTGCAGTGTGGGCCAAAACAGGGGCACGACGCGGCGGCTCGTGTGCGCGGCTGCAGTTGGCGCGCTCTGGGCGCGCCCAGTGCACGGCCACCATCTGTCCGGCGATATGCCGTGGCCTGCTAGGTGGCTTGGTTGGAGCTGGGGATTAGCAGTTCTAGTATAGGGGTAGTTGGGATGCTAGTGGACATGCTAGTTTGATCAGAGGTGCAAGTTCACAGTGCAATGCCAAAATACATGTCAAAGCGGATCATGCCCATAAGGTGTTTGACAAACTGCCAAGGGCACTTAGGCATTTCTTGGAGGGGCCAAATCTTCCAGATCAGTGTCTCTTTGGATGCACAAGAGGGTGGTGAGGTTAGTTGGTGAAAAGCACAAACTTGCTAGTGCAAGTTTTGCAGAACTTCAAATCTGAACAGGATGTGAATGGCATTATTTCATGAACAAAAATTATGCCAATGGTTGCATGCTCCTGGACTTAGGGGTTTAGCATGGAGGACTAAAAGTAGGTAAAAGAATCATGGATAAAGGAGCAACTTAAAATATAGTTGCTGTACAAATCATCAAGTTGAACCAGAGTGGAAAAGAGGTTGGTTCACTCAAATTTTTCAAAGAACATAGCTGGGTTTTTGCATAAAGCTGAATAATATGCTCCTACTGACATCCCAAAATTTTGGTAGAAGTTTTAAATAAATAAATAAATAGGTTGTAGTGCAAAACTGTCCTTTGGACAGGATTTGAAAACTTGGGATAGAGCTCAAAGTATTCAATTAAAGAAATATCTTTTTGCATAAAAGTGATTTAAAAACATCACCTGACATCTCCAAATTTTGGTTGGAATTTTAAGTGAATTTATCAAATGGTTATAGTTCAAATATGGCCATATAACCTTGAAAACCCATTTTTCAAGAAAATAAAGATCAAGCAAATTAATTATGTAATTAGTTCTACTAATAAAAGAAAAGTTTTTCTTGAGAGGTTAAACAAGTCCAATAACATATTTGAAAAGTTTTCTCTATGGGGAAAACTCCATAATAGCAAGGGAGAAAAAGGTTCAAAAATCAAAAGGGAGCCCAGAAAATAAAAGTTTTAATTTCCTGGCAAAATTTTAATTAATAAAACAAGGTCAAAATTTTGGGGTGTCACAGCATGGCACGGTACGAAGCCTACAGTTCAGCACCTGCGTACTTTCGGGTGCACCGCACACGTCAAGCTGCTCGGGCCAGGCATCACCAAGCTCTCTGACCGGTCCAAACCTATGATCTTTGTTGGATATGAAGAGGGTGCCAAATGTTATCGCGTCTATGACCCTGAAAGCAAGAGAGTTCAGGTGACCCGGGATGTGATCTTTGAGGAAGGGTGGCCCTGGAGCTGGAACGCAGCGACCGCGCCCACGACACCGGCTGCGCCGACCACGTTCTCTGTGGTGTACACGATGGATCCAGGGGTCGAGGAGCTCGACAGTGGAGTCGCTCATTGCGTCTCGCCCTCCTCAGCGGCGTCCCCAACATCATCACGCAGGACACCGCGGGTGGAGACGAAGATGGTGATGCCGGGAACTCCAGTGCTGCACACGCCCACAACTGGTACCGGGACGCCACCGGGATCGCCAGCAATAAGATGGGCCACTCCGCCAACGCATGATGACGGGCGTGATGTGGACTCTGCACCGATCAGATACAGGCGCCTCTCATGTGTTCTCGACGCCACTGAAGAAGATGCAGTGTATGAGGATTTCGAACACTGCTTACTCAGTGCTGAGGAGCCGCGAGACGTGGATGAGGCGCTCGGCAACACGTCCTGGAAGGCGGCGATGGACGAAGAAATCCGGTGCATCGTCGAGAACAGGACTTGGGAGCTCGCTGACTTGCCAGCCGGACACAAGCCCATCGGTTTGAAATGGTTCTACAAGGTGAAAAGGGATCCAGATGGCAGCATCACAAAGTACAAGGCTCGCTTGGTTGCCAAGGGATATGTGCAGCAGCAAGGAGTGGATTATGAAGAAGCGTTTGCTCCCGTGGCCAGACTGGAGACAGTTCACGTTCTGCTCGCGCTTGCCGCGCACCACCGCTGGGAAGTGCACCATATGGATGTCCACTGGTCGATCATTGTAACGGTGTGGTCTAGGGTATCGAGTACGAGCTCGAGGAAATATACGCCGTGTGCGCGGCGGCGGGTGTTCGAGCGCCCGGAAAACCTCCTGTGTCCACTGCTTCCATCCCTTCTTCTTCCTCTGGTGATCTAGTTCAGAGAGAGAGAGAGTGGTGCAGAGAGAGAGAGGACTAGCTAGGGTTTGGCAAGGCCACGGCAACAACAATTGGTATCAGAGCATCGAGTTCGGAGGAGCTCGCCGGTGATGGCGCTCGTCCCGTGCGGCGGTGGAGCACGGTGATGCCGGGCGTGCGGAGAGCGTGGCGGCCGCGGCGGACCTGCACGGTGGCGCGGAGGCTGCGGTGGCGCGGCGCGGCTCGGCGGAGGGAAGGCCAATGTAACGCCCCGGATTCGATGCGCCAGGTGTCTGCCAGTTATTCGCCATCATTGCCATGTCATTTGCTTGCGTGTTGCATATTATCATGTCATCATGTGCATCTCATTTCGCATACGTGTTCGTCTCATGCATCCGAGCTTTTTCCCCGTTGTCCGTTTTGCAATCCGACACTCCTATGTCATCCAGCATCCCTTTCTTGCCTCTTTTCATGTGCGGGTGTCAAACTTTCTCGGAATGGCCCGAGGTTTGCCAAGCGGCCTTGGTACACCACCGGTAGACCGCCTGTCAAGTTTCGTTCCATTTGGAGGTCGTTTGATACTCCAACGGTTAACCGGGTAAACGCAAAGCCTCTTTTGTCTTGCAGCCCAACACTCCTTCAAAGTGGCCCAAAGCCCATCTAACTCCCCTCCATGCTCTCGTTCGTTCGATCACGATCGTGTGGGCGAAAACCGCTCCTCATTTGGACTCTCCTAGCTCCCTCTACCTATATAAACACCTCCCCCTCCCCTAATCCCGGGTCTTCTTCCACCCTAACCCTAGAAAAACTCCACCCGCCGCCGCCGGACAAAAATCCGGGCAGCGGACGTGTCCGCCCGCTCCGCCGGACCAACCCGCCGTTGCCACGTGTCCCGGGCCGGTCCCTAGTTCGTCGCCGACCCCGCGGGCCCGCGAGGCCCGTGCGGGGCCCTTCCGGCCCGGTCTCCGCCGCGCGCCTCCCGCGCCGGTGCCTGATCGCCGCCGTCCTCAGGCCCCGCCGCCCGCTGCTTCACTCTGGCGCCGCCCCTCGCCGGAGCCCGACTCCGCCGTCCCGCACCGGCCTCCGCCGTCGTCGACCCCGCGCCGGCCGGCCTTCTCGCCGCGCCGTGCCTCGGCTCCGCCCCGGCCCTTCTCCA
>NC_041388.1:511767912-511774636 GCF_002162155.2 Triticum dicoccoides
ATGGAGCCGCCCTGCAGCCGGCCCGCGCCGCCGGTGCCGTCCTGCCGCCGCATGGCGCCGGCCTCGCCCCGCGCCGCCGGGACCTCCTCCGCCTCCCCGCGCCGAGATCCGGCCGGATCCGGCGAGATCCGGCCCGGATCCGCCATCTCTGGCTTCTTCCCGCCGCCCCCGTCGCCTCCCCGGCGATCCTCGAAATCCGTGAAACGATGTTGACTTTTCCCCTTCCCTGTTTTTGCCTAAGTCCCGAATATTTTTGTTATTTTCATGCCATGTTCATCACATGATATCTCTGCATCCGTAGCTCCTTTTTGTGGGTGTAATAGGTGCAATCCATGTATTTTTGTTACTTGTGTACTGAGTGCATCGAGCTTGTTAAGTAGGGTACTTGCTGTTGTTGTTTTCCTGGCAGATTCTATTATATTTTGTTGCTATGTAAACCTGCTGCTACGAGTCATTTCGTGCATTATTCCGGAGATGTTCAATAAGGATGTTTTGTTATACATGTCTTGCTCTATCCATTCATGCCCCTGGTTGCATTTATAGACTGTTGTAGCTTGTTGTAATCTTGCTCCAAACTTGCTAAATAATGTTGCTGTCAGCCTGTTAACATTAAGTTCAGTTTTGGCCATGTGTTTTTCTAGTGATCCATGCACCCTATGAACTTCCTCTTGCCATGCTTAGCTTCATAAACACGTCTTCTTACTGTTGGTTGCCTTGACATGCCATGTATTGCTCTGTGGGGAGTGATTCAAGCTCACCAACATGCCTACTTATTGTTGTTCCTGCCATGTATGAATCTGTAATATAACTTGCCATGTTTACATGGGTGCCATCATATTTTGTGTGCCCTTTTGGCTCATGGTCAGTAAGGGACTTTTGTTCTATGCTTTTAGTAGTATCATGCCATGCCTTTGTTTGCCATGATAAGTTCCTGTAACATGCTGTTTGATAGCTCAAAACATTGCAACCAGATGTTATTTCCTGATAAGTCTGAAACTGTTATTATTTGCAATCTTCCCATGTCCTTTTGAGCATGTTCTAGTCTTTTCTGGAGATAGCTCAGTGTTCATGTTTTGTTATGCTTTACCTGTAATTCATGCCCATGCCTTTTGTTATTATATTGGGGTGATGTAGCATATTGTTTTGATGCTTGCAAGATGCCTAGTTGCTGTTTCAGACAGATTGTTGCTATAACTTGTATAGTGTGTGTGTGTTGAACCGTTGCTCCGTTTTGAGTGTGCTCTATATCAAACTTGCTTGTTTTTGCATGTAGTTTCATATAATCATGTTGCATCCATGTTTTGAGGTGTTTTATTGATGTTTGTATGCATTTCGCATCAATGCCATGTTTAACTTGTTTTGCTCATATCTTCTAGTCGGTAGCTCCGAACTAAATGAACTCTATATGTAACTTGACTAGAATTCCGTGTAGATCCTCATGGTGCATCTTAACTTGCTGTTTAACAACTTGCATATAAGGTTTATTCAGATCTGGACCAATTTCGAAATTTGCATATGAGGACATACCGGAATTGTTATATGTTGTTCACGGCCTCATTTAAACTTGCCTTGTTGTGTTGTTCTTGTTTGAATCATCTCTTGCCATGAGTAGCTTCATGTAGCCTTGTCATGCATCATGCTTGTTGTGCATCATGTGTTGCCTATGTGTGGTGTGTTTACCATGTTGTGTGCTTCTTCTCGATAGTTCCCGTTTCGTTGCGATCGTGAGGATGCGTTCGTCTACGTGTGGTTTGTCTTCGTGGCTTCATCTTCTTCATGGACTCGTTCTTCTTCCTAGCGGGATTTCAGGCAAGATGACCGCTACCCTGGATCTCACTACTATCATTGCTATGCTAGTTGCTTTGTTCTATCGCTTTGCTGCGCTTCCTATCACTTGTCCTTCAAGCCTCCCAAATTGCCATGAACCTCTAACCTTTGACACCCTTCCTAGCAAACCATTTCTTGGCTATGTTACCGCTTTGCTCAGCCCCTCTTATAGCGTTGCTAGTTGCAGGTGAAGTTGAAGATTGCTCCATGGTGGATAGGGTTATGTTGGGATATCACAATATCTCTTATTTAATTAATGCATCTATATACTTGGTAAAGGGTGGAAGGCTCGGCCTTATGCCTGGTGTTTTGTTCCACTCTTGCCGCCCTAGTTTCCGTCATACCGGTATTATGTTCCCGGATTTTGCGTTCCTTACGCTGTCGGGTGATTTATGGGACCCCCTCGACAGTTAACTTTGAATAAAACTCCTCTAGCAAGGCCCAACCTTGGTTTTACCATTTGCCTCACCACCACCTACTTTTCCCTTGGGAGTCGCTCTCTCGAGGGTCATCTTTATTCAGCCCCCCCAGGCCAGTGCTTTTCTAAGTGCTGGTCCGAACCGAGCTGCCTGCGGGGCCCCCTCAGGGAAACTCGAGGTCTGGCTTTACTCGTAGCTTGACTTATCCGGTGTTGCCCTGAGAACGAGATATGTGCAGCTCCTATCGGGATTGTCGGCGCATCGGGCGGCTTTGCTGGTCTTGTTTTACCATTGTCGAAATGTCTTGTAAACCGGGATTCCGAGATTGATCGGGTCTTCCTGGGAGAAGGAATATCCTTCGTTGATCGCGAGAGCTTATCATGGGCTAAGTTGGGACACCCCTGCAGGGTTTAAACTTTCGAGAGCCGTGCCCGCGGTTATGTGGCAGATGGGAATTTGTTAATGTCCGGTTGTAGATAACTTGACACCAGATCCGAATTAAAATGCATCAACCGTGTGTGTAGCCGTGATGGTCTCTTCTCGGCGGAGTCCGAGAAGTGAACACGGTTTTGGGTTATGTTTGACGTAAGTAGGAGTTCAGGATCACCTCTTGATCATTACTAGTTGACGACCGTTCCTTTGCTTCTCTTCTCGCTCTTATTTGTGTATGTTAGCCACCATACTTGCTTAGCCGCTGCTGCAACCTCACCACTTTACCCCTTCCTTTCCCTTTAAGCTTTGCTAGTCTGGATACCCATGGTAATGGGATTGCTGAGTCCTCGTGGCTCACAGATTACTAAAACAATAGTTGCAGGTATAGGTTATGCGCTGATCATGACGTGAGAGCGATGTTTGTTTGTTTGGAGTTCTTCTTCTGCTTCTTCTTCGATCAGGGGATAGGTTCCAGGTCGGCAGCCTGGGCTAGCAGGGTGGATGTCATTTGAGCTTCTGTTTGTGTTTCATCCATAGTCGGATGGTGCTCTTATGTATTGTGATGTTGTATTCATGTGGCATTGTATGCCTTATGTATGTATCCCCATCTATTATGTAATGTTGATGTAATGATATCCACCTTGCAAAATCGTCTTCAAGATGCGCTTCTATCCTTGGTGGGACCTTTGAGTTCCTTTAGGATAGGGTCGCATCTTGGGCGTGACAAGTTGGTATCAGAGCCTCGACCGACCTTAGGAGCCCCCCTTGATTGATCGTGTAGTTTGGCCGTTGTTGAGTCTAGAAGAATACTGATTTCTGAGTCTAGTTATATCGGAGAGTAGGAATTCTTTTTACTCCTCTTCCCCTTCGTCGCTCTGGTCAGGAATCGTGACGTAGGTGTTTTGAATTACTCCTCTTCCCCTTCAAATTTTTCTTTAGGATCAGGCAGTTGGTTTTCTGATCGTTGGTTCTCAGCTCTTTTCATCCGGCGCATTTCTCGTCAAGTTGACTCGAGCCTCTTCATCTTTGAGTTCAATCCTCAGTTGTTTTCTTTCCCACCCGACCACCCTTCTTCTTCAAACGGGAGTCCGTAATCGAGTATCCTACTCGTTTGAAGCCTTTGCTTTCTTTCAACTGATGTTTTTTCTCTTCAAGATATTCGTCGGTTCCCCCTTCCAAGCTGCCTGTGTTTTCCCGCCCTCCCAACCTTTTTCTTCCCTTAGCTTGAGTCTCTTTCGACAATCAATTTCATTCGTGCGGAACCTGTTCACTCTTCCCTCAATTATTTCAATCGGTGAATTCTCGTCTCGTTCGTCATTCTTCATCTCTTTTCTTTTCCGGTGCACACAATTCAATTTTTCTTCGTTGTCGATCATATTCTTTCCATCAGCTCAAATATTTTCCTTTGCTCGTTCGTCTCTCGCCAGTTTATCCTTCCGGAGTGTGCAAGAAATCTCAGGAGATTCGTCTGTGTTCCAATTAATTCGAGGTTGTCACCTCATTCAAATATTTCAATTGTTCCGGTGCTTCTTCTATCAGTTCAACATCCCTTTTCAAACGGTGTTCTATTTTAGTGGGCCCTAACCCACAAGTCTTTTCCCAGGATCTTACCTGACTCTTTTAATTCCCCGGAGTTATTCTCAATTCTTTTCAAGTGTGATGTAAGAATGGATCACAGCAGTCACATGCCTTCTCCAAGATCGATTTCAAATCATTTTCATTGTTGGCTCAACCCCCTTCACTTTTCATTTCCCCGGAGTATCTCAGTAATTTTGGTGGTGTTTCTCGTCATCATTTGAAGACCGAAGAAGAGTTTTTCCTCTAAATCTTGTTCGTTCTTCCGAAGATTCATGGTTCTAGCTTCATGTTATCCTCTCAAATTATTCCGTTTGTCAGATATTCTTTTCCTACCCATCCGGAGTATTTCAGGAGTTGATTTCTGTTTCTTTTCACCAGAGGCCATCATTCCAGTTATCATTCTCTATTTATCACGGTGCTTCGTTCAAATGTTCTTTAATTAGCTCGAGTTCTTCCCGTTCTTTTGCATCTAAATCCCCTCTAGCTTATTGGTTCTTCTAATTCTTCCCGGTGATTCATTCTCTTTCGTCAGTCATTTTCGAATTCTTACGGTGGTTCATTCAGATTCTTTTTCTTTGATTATCATATTAATCCATTCGTTCTTTCCAATCCTACCGGTGGTTCATGAAGACTTTCTCAAGTTTTGTGCTATACCCCTTTAATCCTTTTCAAGAAGAATAAGTAGTATGCAAAAATCCATTACTTGTCATCAATTTAATTTGATGAAGGATAAGCATACAATAAATCTTATTCTTATTTCATCCAAGTGTTTAATCCCTTCCATCAGAGTTTGTTCTTGATTAATAAATTCTAGTTCCAAGTGTTTTCATCTTTTCTTTTCCGGAGTTTAAATTTCCTCAGCCATTTCGTCGGAACCTCCATCTAAATCACCGCAAGCTTTAATCTTATTCTTTCATCCTTCAATTCTATCTCTTTGTATTTTGTTACCGTAGTTCTTCACGGTGGTTCTTCATGATTTAATTCATTCTTCAAGAGTTCATCATGATTCTTGTTCAAGGAGTTCTAGTATCTTTTCTTCTCGCATCTCGAAGTGCAATTAATTCTCCGTATTCTTTTGAAGTGGAGTTTTGCATTTCTTCGTTCTTCCCAGCTATACAAGCATTTCCCTTTGTGGCCGGTTATCACCTTATGAACTTGAGATGTTACCTATAAGCCCACAACAAGCTTATTTCTTTTCATTGTTGATTTTCTCAACAACTCCGTTCAATCCTTTTCTTCTAAAGCTGCTTTATATTTCATTCATGGTAGAAGATGTCGTCCTCTTCTCCGTTCTTTTCTTTCAACTCTTTCAATTCTTTCCGGAGGTTTTGTGTCATGTCTTCATTAAGTATCATTCCATCTTCTCAAGCTCGTGTTCTATTCCTTCATGTTTCAGCTGGAGTGCTGCCTAAATCCTTTCAGTCTTATTCGTTTCTTATCTCATTCTAACCGGAGTGGTTTCATAGTCTATCTGATTTAGTGAGCTTTCGATTCTCGTCATTCTTGTCGTTCCTCTCTTCTTCTCGAGTGCTCTCGATTCTTTGCTTCTTCTCTTGAGTACTTGCTTCACCTCATCCTTTTTCTCTTCCGTTTCGGTGCTAAGATCTCAGGACGAGATCTCTTGTTAGTGGAGGAGTGTTGTAATGCCCCGGATTCGATGCGCCAGGTGTCTGTCAGTTATTCGCCGTTGTTGCCATGTCATTTGCTTGTGTGTTGCATATTGTCATGTCATCATGTGCATCTCATTTCGCATACGTGTTCGTCTCATGCATCCGAGCTTTTTCCCCGTTGTCCGTTTTGCAATCCGACACTCCTATGTCATCCGGCGTCCCTTTCTTGCCTCTTTTCATGTGCGGGTGTCAAACTTTCTCAGAATGGCCCGAGGTTTGCCAAGCGGCCTTGGTACACCACCGGTAGACCGCCTGTCAAGTTTCGTGCCATTTGGAGGTCGTTTGATACTCCAACAGTTAACCGGGTAACCGCAAAGCCTATTTTGTCTTGCAGCCCAACACTCCTTCAAAGTGGCCCAAAGCCCATCTAACTCCCCTTCATGCTCTCGGTCGTTCGATCACGATCATGTGGGCGAAAACCGCTCTTCATTTGGACTCTCCTAGCTCCCTCTACCTATACAAACACCTCCCCCTCCTCTAATCCCGGGTCTTCTTCCACCCTAACCCTAGAAAAACTCCACCCGCCACCGCCGGACAAAAATCCGGGCAGCGGACGTGTCCGCCCGCTCCGCCGGACCAACCCTCCGTCGCCACGTGTCCCGGGCCGGTCCCTAGTTCGCCGCCGACCCGGCGGGCCCGCGAGGCCCGTGCGGGGCCCTTCCGGCCCGGTCTCCGCCGCGCGGCTCCCGCGCCGGTGCCAGCTCGCCGCCGTCCTCCGGCCCCGCCGCTCGCTGCTCCACTCCGGCGCCGCCCCTCGCCGGAGCCCGACTCCGCCGTCCCGCGCCGGCCGGCCTTCTC
>NC_041388.1:511775177-511782293 GCF_002162155.2 Triticum dicoccoides
TCCCCAGCGCCACCGCGGAGCCGCCCTGCCGCCGGCCTGCGCCGCCGGTGCCATCCTGCCGCCGCATGGCGCCGGCCTCGCCCCGCGCCGCCAGGACCTCCTCCGCCTCCCCGCGCCGAGATCCGTCCGGATCCGACGAGATCCGGCCCGGATCCGCCATCTCCGGCGTCCTCCCCGCCGCCCCCGTCGCCTCCCCGGCGATCCTCGAAATCCGTGCAACGAGGTTGACTTTTCCCCTTCCCCGTTTTTCCCAAGTCCCGAATATTTTTGTTATTTTCATGCCATGTTCATCGCATCATATCTCTGCATCCGTAGCTCCATTTCGTGCATGTAATATGTCAAATTATTCATCTCAACGAGTACTTCATTTCGTTACATTGCATCATTTTCATTTGAGTTCATCTTGATACCCGAAATGCTGTTAGTAGAGTGCTATGTGATGTTAATCTGCTAAAACTGTTACAACATGCTCATTTGTCATTTTTTCCATGATTGATGTGTGCATCCTATGAGGTTGATGTCTACGTGTGCTTTGATCTATGCTATGCCATCTTTCTAGAGGTGCAATCCATGTATTTTTGTGACTTGTGTACTGAGTGCATCGAGCTTGTTAAGTAGGGTACTTGTTGTTGCTGTTTTCCTGGCAGATTCTGTTATATTTTGTTGCTATGTAAACCTGCTGCTACAAGTCATTTCGTGCATTATTCTGGAGATGTTCAATAAGGATGTTTTGTTATACATGTCTTTCTCTATCCATTCATGCCACTGGTTACATTTAGAGCCTGATGTAACTTGTTGTAATCTTGCTCCAAACTTGCTAAATAATGTTGTTGTCAGCCTGTTAACATTAAGTTCAGTTTTGGCCATGTGTTTTTCTAGTGATCCATGCACCCTATGAACTTTCTCTTGCCATTCTTAGCTTCATAAACATGTCTTCTTACTGTTGGTTGCCTTGTCATGCCATGTATTGTCTGTGGTGAGTGATTCAAACTCACCAACATGCCTACTTATTGTTGTTCCTGCCATGTATGAATCTGTAATATAACTTGCCATTTACATGGGTGTCATCATATTTTCTGTGCCCTTTTGGCTCATGGTCAGTAAGGGACTTTTTTTGTATGCTTTTAGTAGTATCATTCCATGCCTTTGTTTGCCATGATAAGTTCCTGTAACATGTTGTTTGATAGCTCTAAACATTGCAACCTGATGTTATTTCCTGATAAGTCTGAAACTGTTATTATTTGCAATCTTCCCATGTCCTTTTGAGCATGTTCTAGTCTTTTCTGGAGATAGCTCAGTGTTCATGTTTTGTTATGCTTTACCTGTAATTCATGCCCATGCCTTTTGTTATTATGTTGGGGTGATGTAGCATATTGTTTTTATGCTTGCAAGATGCCTAGTTGCTGTTTTGGACAGGTTGTTGCTATAACTTAGTGTGTGTGTGTGTTGAACCGTTGCTACGTTTTGAGTGTGCTCTATATGAAACTTGCTTGTTTTTGCATGTAGTTTCATATTATCATGTTGCATCCATGTTTTGAGGTGTTTGCTTGATGTTTGTATGCATTTCGCATCGATGCCATGTTTAACTTGTTTTGCTCATATCTTCTAGTCCGTAGCTCCGAACTAAATGAACTCTATATGTAACTTGACTAGAATTTCGTGTAGATCCTCATGGTGCATCTTAACATGATGTTTAACAACTTGAATATAAGGTTTATTCAGATCTGGACCAATTTCGAAATTTGCATATGAGGACTTACCGGAATTGTTATATGTTGTTCCCGGCCTCATTTAAACTTGCCTTGATGTGTTGTTATTGTTTGCATCATCTCTTGCCATGAGTAGCTTCATATAGCCTTGTCATGCATCATGCTTGTTGTGCATCATGTGTTGCCTATGTGTGGTGTGTTTACCATGTTGTGTGCTTCTTCTTGATAGTTCCCGTTTCGTTGCGATCGTGAGGATGCATTCGTCTACGTGTGGTTCGTCTTCGTGGCTTCATCTTCTTCATGGACTCGTTCTTCTTCCTAGCGGGATTTCAGGCAAGATGACCGCTACCCTGGATCTCACTACTATCATTGCTATGCTAGTTGCTTCGTTCTATCGCTTTGCTGCGCTTCCTATCACTTGTCCTTCAAGCCTCCCAAATTGCCATGAACCTCTAACCTTTGACACCCTTCCTAGCAAACCATTGCTTGGCTATGTTACCGCTTTCCTCAGCCCCTCTTATAGCGTTGCTAGTTGCAGGTGAAGTTGAAGATTGCTCCATGGTGGACAGGGTTATGTTGGGATATCACAATATCTCTTATTTAATTAATGCATCTATATACTTGGTAAAGGGTGGAAGGCTCGGCCTTATGCCTGGTGTTTTGTTCCACTCTTGCCGCCCTAGTTTCCGTCATACCGGTATTATGTTCCCGGATTTTGCGTTCCTTACGCGGTCGGGTGATTTATGGGACCCCCTCGACGGTTCACTTTGAATAAAACTCCTCCAGTAAGGCCCAACCTTGGTTTTACCATTTGCCTCACCACCACCTACTTTTCCCTTGGGAGTCGCTCTCTCGAGGGTCATCTTTATTCAGCCCCCCCGGGCCAGTGCTTCTCTAAGTGCTGGTCCGAACCGAGAAGCCTGCGGGGCCCCCTCGGGGAAACTCGAGGTCTGGTTTTACTCGTAGCTTGACTTATCCGGTGTTGCCCTAAGAACGAGATATGTGCAGCTCCTATCGGGATTGTCGGCGCATCGGGCGGCTTTGCTGGTCTTGTTTTACCATTGTCGAAATGTCTTGTAAACCGGGATTCCGAGACTGATCGGGTCTTCCTGGGAGAAGGAATATCCTTCGTTGATCACGAGAGCTTATCATGGGCTAAGTTGGGACACCCCTGTAGGGTTTAAACTTTTGAGAGCCATGCCCGCGGTTATGTGGCAGATGGGAATTTGTTAATGTCCGGTTGTAGATAACTTGACACCAGATCCGAATTAAAATGCATCAACCGCGTGTGTAGCCGTGACGGTCTCTTCTCGGCGGAGTCCAGGAAGTGAAAACGGTTTTGGGTTATGTTTGACGTAAGTAGGAGTTTAGGATCACCTCTTGATCATTACTAGTTGACGACTGTTCCTTTCCTTCTCTTCTCGCTCTTATTTGCGTATGTTAGCCACCATACTTGCTTAGCCGCTGCTGCAACCTCACCACTTTACCCCTTCCTTTACCTTTAAGCTTTGCTAGTCTTGATACCCATGGTAATGGGATTGCTGAGTCCTCTCACAGATTACTAAAGCAACAATTGCAGGTATAGGTTATGCGCTGATCATGACGCGAGAGCGATGTTTGTTTGTTTGGAGTTCTTCTTCTGCTTCTTCTTCGATCAGGGGATACCTTCTAGGTCGGCAGCCTGGGCTAGCAGGGTGGATGTCGTTTGAGCTTCTGTTTGTTTTTCATCCGTAGTCGGATGGTGCTCTTATGTATTGTGATGTTGTATTCATGTGGCATTGTATGCCTTATGTATGTATCCCCATCTATTATGTAATGTTGATGTAATCATATCCACCTTGCAAAAGCGTCTTCAAGATGCACTTCTATCCTTGGTGGGACCTTCGAGTTCCTTTAGGATAGGGTCGCATCTTGGGCGTGACAAGTTGGTATCAGAGCCTCTACCGACCTTAGGAGCCCCCCTTGATTGATCGTGTAGTTTGGCCGTTGTTGAGTCTAGAAGAAAACTGATTTCTGAGTCTAGTTATATCGGAGAGTAGGAATTCTTTTTACTCCTCTGCCCCTTCGTCGCTCTGGTCAGGAATCGTGACGTAGGTGTTTTGAATTACTCCTCTTCCCCTTCAAATTTTTCTTTAGGATCACGAAGTTGGTTTTCTGATCGTTGATTCTCAGCTCTTTTCATCCGGCGCATTTCTCGTCAAGTTGACTCGAGCCTCTTCATATTTGAGTTCAATCCTCAGTTGTTTTCTTTCCCACCCGCCCACCCTTCTTCTTCTTCAAACGGGAGTCCGTAATCGAGTATCCTACTCGTTTGAAGCCTTTGCTTTCTTTCAACCGATGTTTTTTCTCTTCAAGATATTCGTCGGTTCCCCCTTCCAAGCTGCATGTGTTTTCCTGCCCTCCCACCCTTTTTCTTCCCTTAGCTTGAGTCTCTTTCGACAATCAATTTCATTCGTGCGGAACCTCTTCACTCTTCCCTCAATTATTTCAACCGATGAATTCTCGTCTCGTTCGTCATTCTTCATCTCTTTTCTTTTCCGGTGCACACAATTCAATTTTTCTTCGTTGTCGATCATATTCTTTCCATCAGCTCAAATATTTTCCTTTGCTCGTTCGTCTCTCGCCAGTTTATCCTTCCGGAGTGTGCAAGAAATCTCAGGAGATTCGTCTGTGTTCCAATTAATTCGAGGTTGTCACCTCATTCAAATATTTCAATTGTTCCGGTGCTTCTTCTATCAGTTCAACATCCCTTTTCAAATGGTGTTCTATTTTAGTGGGCCCTAACCCACAGGTCTTTTCCCAGGATCTTACCTGAATCTTCTAATTCCCCGGAGTTATTCTCAATTCTTTTCAAGTGTGATGTAAGAATGGATCACATCAGTCACATGCCTTCTCCAAGATCGATTTCAAATCATTTTCATTGTTGGCTCAACCCCCTTCGCTTTTCATTTCCCCGAAGTATCTCAGTAATTTTGGTGGTGTTTCTCGTCATCATTTGAAGACCGAAGAAGAGTTTTTCCTCTAAATCTTGTCCGTTCTTCCAAAGATTCATGGTTCTATCTTCATGTTACCCTCTCGAATTATTCCGTTTGTCAGATATTCTTTTCCTACCCATCCGGAGTATTTCAGGAGTTGATTTCTGTTTCTTTTCACCGGAGGCCATCATTCCAGTTATCACTCTCTATTTATCCCGGTGCTTCATTCAAATGTTCTTTAATCAGCTTGAGTTCTTCCTGTTCTTTTGCATCTAAATCCCCTCTAGCTTATTGGTTCTTCTAATTCTTCCTGGTGATTCATTCTCTTTCGTTAGTCATTTTCGAATTCTTACGGTGGTTCATTCAGATTCTTTTTCTTTGATTATCATATTAATCCATTCGTTCTTTCCAATCCTACCGGTGGTTCATGAAGACTTTCTCAAGTTTTGTGCTATACCCCTTTAATCCTTTTCAAGAAGAATAAGTAGTATGCAAAAATCCATTGCTTGTCATCAATTTAATTTGATGAAGGATAAGCATACAATAAATCTTATTCTTATTTCATCCAAGTGTTTAATCCCTTCCATCAGAGTTTGTTCTTGATGAATAAATTCTAGTTCCAAGTGTTTTCATCTTTTCTTTTCCGGCATTCAAATTTCCTCAGCCATTTCGTCGGAACCTCCATATAAATCACCGCAAGCTTTAATCTTATTCTTTCATCCTTCAATTCTATCTCTTTGTATTTTGTTACCGGAGTTCTTCACGGTGGTTCTTCATGATTTAATTCATTCTTCAAGAGTTCATCAAGATTATTGTTCAAGGAGTTCTAGTATCTTTTCTTCTCGCATCTCGAAGTGCAATGAATTCTCCGTATTCTTTTGAAGTGGAGTTTTGCATTTCTTCGTTCTTCCCAGCTATCCAATCATTTCCGTTTGTGGCCGGTTATCACCTTATGAACTTGAGATGTTACCTATAAGCCCACAACAAGCTTATTTCTTTTCGTTGTTGATTTTCTCAACAACTCCGTTCAATCCTTTTCTTCTAAAGATGCTTTATATTTCATTCGTGGTAGAACATGTCGTCCTCTTCTCCGTTCTTTTCTTTCAACTCTTTCAATTCTTTCCGGAGGTTTTGTGTCATGTCTTCATTAAGTATCATTCCATCCTCTCAAGCTCGTGTTCTATTCCTTCATGTTTCAGCCGGAGTGCTGCCTAAATCCTTTCAGTCTTATTCGTTTCTTATCTCATTCTAACCGGAGTGGTTTCATAGTCTATCTGATTTAGTGAGCTTTCGATTCTCGTCATTCTCGTCGTTCCTCTCTTCTTCTCGAGTGCTCTCGATTCTTTGCTTCTTCTCTTGATTACTTGCTTCACCTCATCCTTTTTCTCTTCCGTCTCGGTCCTAAGATCTCGGGACGAGATCTCTTGTTAGTGGAGGAGTGTTGTAACGCCCCGGATTCGATGCGCCAGGTGTCTGCCAGTTATTTGCCGTTGTTGCCATGTCATTTGCTTGTGTGTTGCATATTGTCATGTCATCATGTGCATCTCATTTCGCATACGTGTTCGTCTCATGCATCCGAGATTTTTCCCCGTTGTCCGTTTTGCAATCCGACACTCCTATGTCATCCGGCGTCCCTTTCTTGCCTCTTTTCATGTGCGGGTGTCAAACTTTCTCGGAATGGCCCGAGGTTTGTCAAGCGGCCTTGGTACACCACCGGTAGACCGCCTGTCATGTTTCGTGCCATTTGGAGGTCGTTTGATACTCCAACGGTTAACCGGGTAACCGCAAAGTCTCTTTTGTCTTGCAGCCCAACACTCCTTCAAAGTGGCCCAAAGCCCATCTAACTCCCCTCCATGCTCTCGGTCATTCGATCACGATCATGTGGGCGAAAACCGCTCCTCATTTGGACTCTCCTAGCTCCCTCTACCTATATAATCACCTCCCACTCCTATAATCCCGGGTCTTCTTCAACCCTAACCCTAGAAAAACTCCACCCGCCGCCGCCGGACAAAAATCCGGGTAGCGGACATGTCCGCCCGCTCCGCCGGACCAACCCGTCGTCGCCACGTGTCCCGGGCCGGTCCCCAGTTCGCCGCCGACCCCGCGGGCCCGCGAGGCCCGTGCGGGGCCCTTCCGGCCCGGTCTCCCCACGGGCCTCCCGCGCCGGTGCCTGCTCGCCACCGTCCTAAGGCCCCGCGGGCCGCTGCTCCACTCCTGCGCCGCCCCTCGCTGGAGCCCGACTCCGCCGTCCCGCGCTGGCCTCCGCCGTCGTCGACCCCGCGCCGGCCGGCCTTCTCGTCGCGCCGTGCCTCGGCCCCGCTCCGGCCCTTCTCTAGCGACCGCCCCTGCCGCCCTTCCCCAGCGCCACTGTGGAGCCTCCCTGCCGCCGGCCCGCGCCGTCGGTGCCGCCCTGCCGCCGCATAGTGCCGGCC
>NC_041388.1:511783483-511786516 GCF_002162155.2 Triticum dicoccoides
GAAATTTGCATATGAGGACTTACCGGAATTGTTATATGTTGTTCCCGGCCTCATTTAAACTTGCCTTGATGTGTTGTTCTTGTTTGTGTCATCTCTTGCCATGAGTAGCTTCATGTAGCCTTGTCATGCATCATGCTTGTTGTGCATCATGTCTTGCCTATGTGTGGTGTGTTTACCATGTTGTGTGCTTCTTCTCGATAGTTCTCGTTTCGTTGCGATCGTGAGGATGCGTTCGTCTACGTATGGTTCGTCTTCGTGGCTTCATCTTCTCCATGGACTCGTTCTTCTTCCTAGCGGGATTTCAGGCAAGATGACCGCTACCCTGGATCTCACTACTATCATTGCTATGCTAGTTGCTTCGTTCTATCGCTTTGCTGCGCTTCCTATCACTTGTCCTTCAAGCCTCTCAAATTGCCATGAACCTCTAACCTTTGACACCCTTCCTAGCAAACCATTGCTTGGCTATGTTACCGCTTTGCTCAGCCCCTCTTATAGCGTTGCTAGTTGCAGGTGAAGTTGAAGATTGCTCCATGGTGGACAGGGTTATGTTGGGATATCACAATATCTCTTATTTAATTAATGCATCTATATACTTGGTAAAGGGTGGAAGGCTCGGCCTTATGCCTGGTGTTTTGTTCCACTCTTGCCGCCCTAGTTTCCGTCATACCGGTATTATGTTCCCGGATTTTGCGTTCCTTACGCGGTCGGGTGATTTATGGGACCCCCTCGACAGTTCGCTTTGATTAAAACTCCTCCAGCAAGGCCCAACCTTGGTTTTACCATTTGCCTCACCACCACCTACTTTTCCCTTGGGAGTCGCTCTCTTGAGGGTCATCTTTATTCAGCCCCCCCGGGCCAGTGCTTCTCTAAGTGCTGGTCCGAACCGAGCAGCCTGCGAGGCCCCCTCGGGGAAACTCGAGGTCTGGTTTTACTCGTAGCTTGACTTATCCGGTGTTGCCCTGAGAACGAGATATGTGCAGCTCCTATCGGGATTGTCGGCGCATCGGGCGGCTTTGCTGGTCTTGTTTTACCATTGTCGAAATGTCTTGTAAACCGGGATTCCGAGACTGATCGGGTCTTCCTGGGAGAAGGAATATCTTTCGTTGATCGCGAGAGCTTATCATGGGCTAAGTTGGGACACCCCTGCAGGGTTTAAACTTTCGAGAGCCGTGCCCGCGGTTATGTGGCAGATGGGAATTTGTTAATGTCCGGTTGTAGATAACTTGACACCAGATCCGAATTAAAATGCATCAACCGTGTGTGTAGCCGTGATGGTCTCTTCTCGGCGGAGTCCGGGAAGTGAACACGGTTTTGGGTTATGTTTGACGTAAGTAGGATTTCAGGATCACCTCTTGATCATTACTAGTTGACGACCGTTCCTTTGCTTCTCTTCTCGCTCTTATTTGTGTATGTTAGCCACCATACTTGCTTTAGCCGCTGCTGAAACCTCACCACTTTACCCCTTCCTTTCCCTTTAAGCTTTGCTAGTCTTGATACCCATGGTAATGGGATTGCTGAGTCCTCGTTGCTCACAGATTACTAAAACAACAGTTGCAGGTATAGGTTATGCACTGATCATGACGCGAGAGCGATGTTTGCTTGTTTGGAGTTCTTCTTCTGCTTCTTCTTCGATCAGGGGATAGGTTCCAGGTCGGCAACCTGGGCTAGCAGGGTGGATGTCATTTGAGCTTCTGTTTGTGTTTCATCCGTAGTCGGATGGTGCTCTTATGTATTGTGATGTTGTATTCATGTGGCATTGTATGCCTTATGTATGTATCCCCATCTATTATGTAATGTTGATGTAATGATATCCACCTTGCAAAAGCGTCTTCAAGATGCGCTTCTATCCTTGGTGGGACCTTCGAGTTCCTTTAGGATAGGGTCGCATCTTGGGCGTGACATCTGGGACACGCCGGATCGGCCGCGTTGGTTGCGTCGGAGCGCGATCATGGCGTGGGCTGGTGGCGTGCGGAGCATGGCAGAACAAGCCGCGGCGACGGGCTCACCGCGTCGGGCGCGTGTATGGGAGCGCATCAGACGTAGCGGGCACGTCAGGACCGCGGGTGCGGACCACGTCGGGGCGCTGGACCTGGTGCGCAGATCGCGTACGTGCGCGGCGGGAGCGCGGGCCGGGAGCGCGGGGACGTGGGGAAGGCACTCGAATGGCACGGCGGCACGGTGGCAGGCGTGGCAGCGACGTCGGGGCGGTGGCGGCTACAACGACGTCGACGGTGCGGCGGAGGCCGCAGCGGTGCGGTGCGGCGGTCATGACGACGAGACGACGACGACGAGCCAGGGCCCCTGTCGGCAGGCCGTGCGGCGACGTAGTGGCTTAGGGGGAGTGTGTTGGCAATAAGCCACGACGACCGCGTCAGGACCGCGTGTGTGTGCGCGGGGGATGCGTCGAGCCCGTGTGTGCGTGCGTGAGTCAGGCTGGTGCGTGCATGTGTGCATCGACCCAGCTAGCGTGCGTAGACCAGGAGGTTACTTGATCGCTATTTAGGCGTGATCGCTACGGGCTAGCCGCGAGCTGCATGCGTACGTGCGCGAGGTGGCCGCGAGCTGAGCGGGCCGATCGGGGCGCCAGGAGGGGTGGGTGCATGTGGGTCGTGCCCAACGCAGGCCCGTCAATATAAGCCCCTGGTCGATCATTGTAACGGTGTGGTCTAGGGTATCGAGTACGAGCTCGAGGAAATATATGCCGTGTGCGCGGCGGCGGGTGTTCGAGCGCCCGGAAAACCTCCTGTGTCCACTCCTTCCATCCCTTCTTCTTCCTCTGGTGATCTAGTTCAGAGAGATAGAGAGTGGTGCAGAGAGAGAGAGGGCTAGCTAGGGTTTGGCAAGGCCACGGCAACAACAAAGTCAGCATTCTTAAATGGTGATCTCAGTGAGGAGGTTTATGTGGTACAACCACCTGGATTTGCTGCTGTAGGAGAGGAGCACCGTGTACTGAAGTTGCACAAAGCTCTCTATGGACTATGTCAAGCACCAAGAGCCTGGTATGCAAAATTACATGATTCACTAATATCCCTT